>NW_027140299.1:300000-540260 GCF_036365525.1 Heterodontus francisci
ATGAAACACCTTCCGCACACACGGAAATCCATCCCCACACACAGAAACCCCTGCCCACACACTGAAACCCCTTCCCCACACACTGAAACACCTTCCCCACACACTGAAACCCTTCCCCACACAGTGAAACACCTTCCGCACACACTGAAACACCTTCCCCAGACACTGAAACCCCTTCCCCACACACTGAAAACCCATCCGCACATACTGAAACACCTTCCCCACACACTGAAACCCCTTCCCCACACACTGAAACCCCTTCTGCACACAGTGAAACCCTTCCCCACACACTGAAACACCTTCCCCACACATTGAAACACATCCTCACACTCTGAAACCCCTTCCCCACACACTGAAACACCTTCCCCACACACTGAAACACCTTCCCCACATAGTGAAACCCCTTCCCCTCACACTGAAACCCCTTCCGCACATAATGAAACACCATCCCCACACACTGAAATCCCTTGCCCACACATTGAAACTCCTTCTGCACACACTGAAACCCCTTCCCCACACACTGAAACCCCTTCGGCACATAATGAAAGACCTTCCCCACACACTGAAACCCCTTGCCCACACATTGAAACACCTTCCGCACACACTGAAACACCTTCCCCACACACTGAAACCCCTTCTCCACACACTGAAACACATCCCAACACACTGAAACCCATTCCCCACACACTGAAACACATCCCCACACACTGAAACCCCTTCCCCACACAATGAAACACATCCCCACACACTGAAACACCTTCCCCACACACTGAAACCCCTTCCCCACACACTGAAACCCCTTCCCCATACACTGAAACACCTTCCGCACACACTGAAATACATCCCAACAGTCTGAAACACCTTCCCCACAAACTGAAACCCCTTCCCCACACACACTGAAACACCTTCCCCACACACTGAAACAGCTTCTCCACACATAGAAATACCTTCCCCACACTCTGAAACACCTTTCCCACACAATGAAATCCCTTCCCCAGACACTGGAAACCTTCCCCAAACACTGAAACACCTTCCCCAAACATTGAAAGCCCTTCCCCACACATTGAAACAGCTTCCCCACACACTGAAACCCCTTCCCCACACACTGAAACACTTACCCACACACTGAAACCCTTCCCCACACACTGAAACCCCTTCCCCACACACTGAAGCACATCCCCACGCACTGAAACGACTTCCCCACACACTGAAAAACATTCCCCACACACGGAAATCCCTGCCCCACCCACTGAAACCCCTTCCGCACACACTGAAACCCTTCCCCACACACTGAAACCCCTTCCCCACACACTGAAACCAAGTCCCCACGCACTGTAATCCTTCCCCACTCACTGAAACACTTCCCCACACACTGAAGCCCCTTCCCCACACACTGAAACCCCTTCCCCACACACTAAAACCACTTCCCCACACACTGAAACCCCTTCCCCACACACTGAAACCCTTTCCCACACACTGAAACCCCTTCTCCACATACTGAAACCCCTTCCCCACACACTGAAACACCTTCCCCGCACACTGCAACCCATCCCCACACACTGAAACACCTTCCCCACACACTGATACCCCTTCCCCACACACTGAAACCCCTTCTCCACAGACTGAAAACCCTTCCATACACACTGAAACTCCTTCCCCACACACTGAAACCCATCCCCACAAACTGAAACAACTTCCCCACACACTGATACCCCTTCCCCAAACACTGAAACCCCTTCCCCACACACTGAAACACCTTCCGCACACACTGAAATCCATCCCCACACACTGAAACCCCTTCCCCACAAACTGAAACCCATCCCCACACACTGAAACACCTTCCCCACACACTGAAACCCCATCCCCACACACTGAAACGCCTTCCCCACACACTGAAACCCATCCCCACACACTGAAACCCCTTCCCCACACACTGAAACCACTTCCCCATCCGCGGAAACACCTTCCCCACTCACTGAAATCCCTTCCCCACACACTGAAACCCCTTCCCCATACACTGAAACACCTTCCGCACACACTAAAATACATCCCAACAGACTGAAACACCTTCCCCACAAACTGAAACCCCTTCCCCACACACTCTGAAACACCTTCCCCACACACTGAAACATCTTCCCCACACGTTGAAATACCTTCCCCACACACTGAAACCCCTTTCCCACACACTGAAACCCATCCCCACACACTGAAACCCCTTCCCCACACACTGAAACCACTTCCCCATCCGCGGAAACACCTTCCCCACTCACTGAAACCCCTTCCCCACACACTGAAACCCCTTCCCCATACACTGAAACACCTTCCGCACACACTAAAATACATACCAACAGACTGAAACACCTTCCCCACAAACTGAAACCCCTTCCCCACACACACTGAAACACCTTCCCCACAAACTGAAACCCCTTCCCCACACACACTGAAACACCTTCCCCACACACTGAAACATCTTCCCCACACATTGAAATACCTTCCCCACACACTGAAACCCCTTCCCCAAACACTGAAACACCTTCCCCAAACACTGAAAGCCCTTCCCCACACACTGAAACAGCTTCCCCACACACTGAAACCCCGTCCCCACACACTAAAACACTTAGCCACACACTGAAACACCTTCGCCACACACTGATACACCTTCACCACACATTGTAACCCCTTCCCCACACACTGAAACCCTTCCCCATACACTGAAACCCCTTCCCCACACACTGAAACAGCTTCCCCACACACTGAAACACCTTCCTCACACACACTGAAACACCTTCCCCACACACTGAAACATCTTCCTCACACACACTGAAACCCCTTCCCCACACACTGAAACACCTTCCCCACACACTGAAACACCTTCCCCACACACTGAGACACCTCCCCACACACTGAAACCCCTTGCGCACACACTGAAACACCTTCCCCACACACTGAATCCCTTCCCTACACACTGAAACACCTTCCACACACACTGAAACACTTCCCAAAACACTGAAACGCCTTCTGCACACACTGAAATCCCTTCCCCACACACTGAAACCCCTTCCCCACACACTGAAACCCCTTCCCCACGTACTGAAACCCCATCCCCACAAACTGAAACACATCCCCACAAACTGAAGCACATTCCCCACACACTGAAACCCCTTCCCCACAGACTGAGACCCTTCCCCAAAAACTGAAACCCATTCACCACACTCTGAAACACCTTCCCCACACACTGAAACCCTTCCCCACATACTGGAACACATTCCCCACACACTGAAACACCTTCCCCACACACTGAAACCCGTTCCCCACTCACCGAAGCACATCCCCACACAATGAATCCCCATCCCCACACACTGAAACACATCCCCACACACTGAAACAGATTCCCCACACACAGAAACCCCTTCTCCACAGACTGAAACCCCTTCCGCATACAGTGAAACCCTTCCCCACACACTGAAACCCCTTCCCCACAGACTGAAACACATCCCCACACACTGAAACACCTTTCCCACACACTGATACCCCTTCCCCACACACTGAAACCCCTTCTCCACAGACTGAAAACCCTTCCATACACACTGAAACTCCTTCCCCACACACTAAAACCCATCCCCACACACTGAAACAACTTCCCCACACACTGATACCCCTTCCCCAAACACTGAAACCCCTTCCCCACACAATGAAACACCTTCCGCACACACGGAAATCCATCCCCACACACTGAAACCCCTGCCCACACACTGATACCCCTTCCCCACACACTGAAACACCTTCCCCACACACTGAAACCCTTCCCCACACACTGAAACACCTTCCGCACACACTGAAACTCCTTCCCCAGACACTGAAACCCCTTCCCCACACACTGAAAACCCATCCGCACATACTGAAACACCTTCCCCACACACTGAAACCCCTTCCCCACAAACTGAAACCACTTCTGCACACAGTGAAACCCTTCCCCACACACTGAAACACCTTCCCCACACATTGAAACACATCCTCACACTCTGAAACCCCTTCCCCACACACTGAAACACCTTCCCCACACACTGAAACCCCTTCCCCTCACACTGAAACCCCTTCCGCACATAATGAAACACCATCCCCACACACTGAAATCCCTTGCCCACACATTGAAACTCCTTCCGCACACACTGAAACCCCTTCCCCACACACTGAAACCCCTTCGGCACATAATGAAAGACCTTCCCCACACACTGAAACCCCTTGCCCACACATTGAAACACCTTCCGCACACACTGAAACACCTTCCCCACACACTGAAACCCCTTCTCCACACACTGAAACACATCCCAACACACTGAAACCCATTCCCCACACACTGAAACACATCCCCACACACTGAAACCCCTTCCCCACACACACTGAAACACCTTCCCCACACACTGAAACAGCTTCCCCACACATTGAAATACCTTCCCCACACACTGAAACACCTTTCCCACACAATGATACCCCTTCCCCAGACACTGGAAACCTTCCCCAAACACTGAAACACCTTCCCCAAACATTGAAAGCCCTTCCCCACACACTGAAACAGCTTCCCCACACACTGAAACCCCTTCCCCACACACTGAAACACTTACCCACACACTGATACCCTTCCCCACACACTGAAACCCCTTCCCCACACACTGAAGCACATCCCCACGCACTGAAACGACTTCCCCACACACTGAAAAACATTCCCCACACACGGAAATCCCTGCCCCACCCACTGAAACACCTTCCCCACACACTGAAACACATTCCCCACACACTGAAACCCTTCCCCACACACTGAAACCCCTTCCGCACACACTGAAACCCTTCCCCACACACTGAAACCCCTTCCCCACACACTGAAACCAAGTCCCCACGCACTGTAATCCTTCCCCACTCACTGAAACACTTCCCCACACACTGAAGCCCCTTCCCCACACACTGAAACCCCTTCCCCACACACTAAAACCACTTCCCCACACACTGAAACCCCTTCCCCACACACTGAAACCCTTCCCCACACACTGAAACCCCTTCTCCACATACTGAAACCCCTTCCCCACACACTGAAACACCTTCCCCGCACACTGCAACCCATCCCCACACACTGAAACACCTTCCCCACACACTGATACCCCTTCCCCACACACTGAAACCCCTTCTCCACAGACTGAAAACCCTTCCATACACACTGAAACTCCTTCCCCACACACTAAAACCCATCCCCACAAACTGAAACAACTTCCCCACACACTGATACCCCTTCCCCAAACACTGAAACCCCTTCCCCACACACTGAAACACCTTCCGCACACACTGAAATCCATCCCCACACACTGAAATCCCTTGCCCACAAACTGAAACCCATCCCCACACACTGAAACACCATCCCCACACACTGAAACCCCATCCCCACACACTGAAACCCCTTCCCCACACACTGCAACCCATCCCCACACACTCAAACCCCTTCCCCACACACTGAAACCACTTCCCCATCCGCGGAAACACCTTCCCCACTCACTGAAACCCCTTCCCCACACACTGAAACCCCTTCCCCATACACTGAAACACCTCCGCACACACTAAAATACATCCCAACAGACTGAAACACCTTCCCCACAAACTGAAACCCCTTCCCCACACACACTGAAACACCTTCCCCACACACTGAAACCTCTTCCCCACACATTGAAATACCTTCCCCACACACTGAAACCCCTTTCCCACACAATGAAACACCTTCCCCAGACACTGGAAACCTTCCCCAAACACTGAAACACCTTCCCCAAACACTGAAAGCCCTTCCCCACACACTGAAACAGCTTCCCCACACACTGAAACCCCTTCCCCACACACTGAAACACTTAGCCACACACTGAAAAACCTTCGCCACACATTGTAACCCCTTCCCCACACACTGAAACCCTTCCCCATACACTGAAACCCCTTCCCCACACACTGAAACAGCTTCCCCACACACTGAAACACCTTCCTCACACACAATGAAACACCTTCCCCACACACTGAAACATCTTCCTCACACACACTGAAACCCCTTCCCCACACACTGAAACACCTTCCCCACACACTGAAACACCTTCCCCACACACTGAAACACCTCCCCACACACTGAAACCCCTTGCGCACACACTGAAACACCTTCCCCACACACTGAATCCCTTCCCTACACACTGAAACACTTCCGACACACTGAAACACTTGCCAAAACACTGAAACGCCTTCTGCACACACTGAAATCCCTTCCCCACACACTGAAACCCCATCCCCACAAACTGAAACACATCCCCACAAACTGAAACACATTCCCCACACACTGAAACCCCTTCCCCACAGACTGAGACCCTTCCCCAAAAACTGAAACCCATTCACCACACCCTGAAACACCTTCCCCACACACTGAACCCCTTCCCCACATACTGGAACACATTCCCCACACACTGAAACACCTTCCCCACACACTGAAACCCGTTCCCCACTCACTGAAGCACATCCCCACACAATGAATCCCCATCCCCACACACTGAAACACATCCCCACACACTGAAACAGATACCCCACACACAGAAACCCCTTCTCCACAGACTGAAACCCCTTCCGCATACAGTGAAACCCTTCCCCACACACTGAAACCCCTTCCCCACAGACTGAAACACATCCCCACACACTGAAACCCCTTCCCCACACACTGAAACACCTTCCCCACACACTGCAACCCATCCCCACACACTGAAACACCTTTCCCACACACTGATACCCCTTCCCCACACACTGAAACCCCTTCTCCACAGACTGAAAACCCTTCCATACACACTGAAACTCCTACCCGACACACTAAAACCCATCCCCACACACTGAAACAACTTCCCCACACACTGATACCCCTTCCCCAAACACTGAAACCCCTTCCCCACACAATGAAACACCTTCCGCACACATGGAAATCCATCCCCACACACTGAAACCCCTTCCCCACACACTGAAACCCATTCCCACACACTGAAACACCTTCCCCACACACTGAAACCCCATCCCCACACACTGAAACCCCTTCCGCACACACTGAAACCCATCCCCACACACTGAAACCCCTTCCCCACACACTGAAACCCCTTCCCCACACGCGGAAACACCTTCCCCACTCACTGAAACCGCTTCCCCACACACTGAAACCCCTTCCCCATACACTGAAACACCTTCCGCACACACTGAAATACATCCCAACAGACTGAAACACCTTCCCCACAAACTGAAACCCCTTCCCCACACACACTGAAACACCTTCCCCACACACTGAAACATCTTCCCCACACATTGAAATACCTTCCCCACACACTGAAACCCCTTTCCGACACAATGAAACACCTTCCCCAGACACTGGAAACCTTCCCCAAACACTGAAACACCTTCCCCAAACACTGAAAGCTCTTCCCATCACACTGAAACAGCTTCCACACACACTGAAACCCCTTCCCCACACACTGAAACACTTACCCACACACTGAAACACCTTCGCCACACTCTGATACACCTTCACCACACATTGTAACCCCTTCCCCACACACTGAAACCCTTCCCCACACACTGAAACCCCTTCCCCACACACTGAAACAGCTTCCCCACACACTGAAACACCTTCCTCACACACACTGAAACACCTTCCCCACACACTGAAACATCTTCCTCACACACACTGAAACCCCTTCCCCACACACTGAAACACCTTCCCCACACACTGAAACACCTTCCCCACACACTGAAACCCCTTCGGCACATAATGAAAGACCTTCCCCACACACTGAAACCCCTTGCCCACACATTGAAACACCTTCCGCACACACTGAAACACCTTCCCCACACACTGAAACCCCTTCTCCACACACTGAAACACATCCCAACACACTGAAACCCATTCCCCACACACTGAAACACATCCCCACACACTGAAACCCCTTCGCCACACAATGAAACACATCCCCACACACTGAAACACCTTCCCCACACACTGAAACCCCTTCCCCACACACTGAAACCCCTTCCCCACACACTGAAACCACTTCCCCATACACTGAAACACCTTCCACACACACTGAAATACATCCCAACAGACTGAAACACCTTCCCCACAAACTGAAACCCCTTCCCCACACACACTGAAACACCTTCCCCACACACTGAAACAGCTTCCCCACACATTGAAATACCTTCCCCACACACTGAAACACCTTTCCCACACAATGAAACCCCTTCCCCAGACACTGGAAACCTTCCCCAAACACTGAAACACCTTCCCCAAACATTGAAAGCCCTTCCCCACACACTGAAACAGCTTCCCCACACACTGAAACCCCTTCCCCTCACACTGAAACACTTACCCACACACTGAAACCCTTCCCCACAAACTGAAACCCCTTCCCCACACACTGAAGCACATCCCCACGCACTGAAACGACTTCCCCACACACTGAAAAACATTCCCCACACACGGAAATCCCTGCCCCACCCACTGAAACACCTTCCCCACACACTGAAACACATTCCCCACACACTGAAACCCTTCCCCACACACTGAAACCCCTTCCGCACACACTGAAACCCTTCCCCACACACTGAAACACCTTCCCCACACACTGAAACCAAGTCCCCACGCACTGTAATCCTTCCCCACTCACTGAAACACTTCCCCACACACTGAAGCCCCTTCCCCACACACTGAAACCCCTTCCCCACACACTAAAACCACTTCCCCACACACTGAAACCCCTTCCCCACACACTGAAACCCTTTCCCACATTCTGAAACCCCTTCTCCACATACTGAAACCCCTTCCCCACACACTGAAACACCTTCCCCGCACACTGCAACCCATCCCCACACACTGAAACACCTTCCCCACACACTGATACCCCTTCCCCACACACTGAAACCCCTTCTCCACAGACTGAAAACCCTTCCATACACACTGAAACTCCTTCCCCACACACTAAAACCCATCCCCACAAACTGAAACAACTTCCCCACACACTGATACCCCTTCCCCAAACACTGAAACCCCTTCCCCACACACTGAAACACCTTCCGCACACACTGAAATCCATCCCCATACACTGAAACCCCTTCCCCACAAACTGAAACACATCCCCACACACTGAAACACCTTCCCCACACACTGAAACCCCATCCCCACTCACTGAAACCCCTTCCCCACACGCTGAACCCCATCCCCACACACTGAGACCCCTTCCCCACACACTGAAACCACTTCCCCATCCGCGGAAACACCTTCCCCACTCACTGAAACCCCTTCCCCACACACTGAAACCCCTTCACCATACACTGAAACACCTTCCGCACACACTAAAATACATCCCAACAGACTGAAACACCTTCCCCACAAACTGAAACCCCTTCCCCACACACACTGAAACACCTTCCCCACACACTGAAACATCTTCCCCACACATTGAAATACCTTCCCCACACACTGAAACCCCTTTCCCACACAATGAATCACCTTCCCCAGACACTGGAAACCTTCCCCAAACACTGAAACACCTTCCCCAAACACTGAAAGCCCTTCCCCACACACTGAAACAGCTTCCCCACACACTGAAACCCCTTCCCCACACACTGAAACACTTAGCCACACACTGAAACACCTTCGCCACACACTGATACACCTTCACCACACATTGTAACCCCTTCCCCACACACTGAAACCCTTCCCCATACACTGAAACCCCTTCCCCACACACTGAAACAGCTTCCCCACACACTGAAACACCTTCCTCACACACAATGAAACACCTTCCCCACACACTGAAACATCTTCCTCACACACACTGAAACCCCTTCCCCACACACTGAAACACCTTCCCCACACACTGAAACACCTTCCCCACACACTGAAACACCTCCCCACACACTGAAACCCCTTGCGCACACACTGAAACACCTTCCCCACACACTGAATCCCTTCCCTACACACTGAAACACTTCCCACACACTGAAACACTTGCCAAAACACTGAAATGCCTTCTGCACACACTGAAATCCCTTCCCCACACACTGAAACCCCATCCCCACAAACTGAAACACATCCCCACAAACTGAAACACATTCCCCACACACTGAAACCCCTTCCCCACAGACTGAGACCCTTCCCCAAAAACTGAAACCCATTCACCACACCCTGAAACACCTTCCCCACACACTGAACCCCTTCCCCACATACTGGAACACATTCCCCACACACTGAAACACCTTCCCCACACACTGAAACCCGTTCCCCACTCACTGAAGCACATCCCCACACAATGAATCCCCATCCCCACACACTGAAACACATCCCCACACACTGAAACAGATACCCCACACACAGAAACCCCTTCTCCACAGACTGAAACCCCTTCCGCATACAGTGAAACCCTTCCCCACACACTGAAACCCCTTCCCCACAGACTGAAACACATCCCCACACACTGAAACCCCTTCCCCACACACTGAAACACCTTCCCCACACACTGCAACCCATCCCCACACACTGAAACACCTTTCCCACACACTGATACCCCTTCCCCACACACTGAAACCCCTTCTCCACAGACTGAAAACCCTTCCATACACACTGAAACTCCTTCCCGACACACTAAAACCCATCCCCACACACTGAAACAACTTCCCCACACACTGATACCCCTTCCCCAAACACTGAAACCCCTTCCCCACACAATGAAACACCTTCCGCACACATGGAAATCCATCCCCACACACTGAAACCCCTTCCCCACACACTGAAACCCATTCCCACACACTGAAACACCTTCCCCACACACTGAAACCCCATCCCCACACACTGAAACCCCTTCCGCACACACTGAAACCCATCCCCACACACTGAAACCCCTTCCCCACACACTGAAACCCCTTCCCCACACGCGGAAACACCTTCCCCACTCACTGAAACCGCTTCCCCACACACTGAAACCCCTTCCCCATACACTGAAACACCTTCCGCACACACTGAAATACATCCCAACAGACTGAAACACCTTCCCCACAAACTGAAACCCCTTCCCCACACACACTGAAACACCTTCCCCACACACTGAAACATCTTCCCCACACATTGAAATACCTTCCCCACACACTGAAACCCCTTTCCCACACAATGAAACACCTTCCCCAGACACTGGAAACCTTCCCCAAACACTGAAACACCTTCCCCAAACACTGAAAGCTCTTCCCATCACACTGAAACAGCTTCCGCACACACTGAACCCCTTCCCCACACACTGAAACACTTACCCACACACTGAAACACCTTCGCCACACTCTGATACACCTTCACCACACATTGTAACCCCTTCCCCACACACTGAAACCCTTCCCCACACACTGAAACCCCTTCCCCACACACTGAAACAGCTTCCCCACACACTGAAACACCTTCCTCACACACACTGAAACACCTTCCCCACACACTGAAACATCTTCCTCACACACACTGAAACCCCTTCCCCACACACTGAAACACCTTCCCCACACACTGAAACACCTTCCCCACACACTGAAACCCCTTCGGCACATAATGAAAGACCTTCCCCACACACTGAAACCCCTTGCCCACACATTGAAACACCTTCCGCACACACTGAAACACCTTCCCCACACACTGAAACCCCTTCTCCACACACTGAAACACATCCCAACACACTGAAACCCATTCCCCACACACTGAAACACATCCCCACACACTGAAACCCCTTCGCCACACAATGAAACACATCCCCACACACTGAAACACCTTCCCCACACACTGAAACCCCTTCCCCACACACTGAAACCCCTTCCCCACACACTGAAACCACTTCCCCATACACTGAAACACCTTCCACACACACTGAAATACATCCCAACAGACTGAAACACCTTCCCCACAAACTGAAACCCCTTCCCCACACACACTGAAACACCTTCCCCACACACTGAAACAGCTTCCCCACACATTGAAATACCTTCCCCACACACTGAAACACCTTTCCCACACAATGAAACCCCTTCCCCAGACACTGGAAACCTTCCCCAAACACTGAAACACCTTCCCCAAACATTGAAAGCCCTTCCCCACACACTGAAACAGCTTCCCCACACACTGAAACCCCTTCCCCTCACACTGAAACACTTACCCACACACTGAAACCCTTCCCCACAAACTGAAACCCCTTCCCCACACACTGAAGCACATCCCCACGCACTGAAACGACTTCCCCACACACTGAAAAACATTCCCCACACACGGAAATCCCTGCCCCACCCACTGAAACACCTTCCCCACACACTGAAACACATTCCCCACACACTGAAACCCTTCCCCACACACTGAAACCCCTTCCGCACACACTGAAACCCTTCCCCACACACTGAAACACCTTCCCCACACACTGAAACCAAGTCCCCACGCACTGTAATCCTTCCCCACTCACTGAAACACTTCCCCACACACTGAAGCCCCTTCCCCACACACTGAAACCCCTTCCCCACACACTAAAACCACTTCCCCACACACTGAAACCCCTTCCCCACACACTGAAACCCTTTCCCACATTCTGAAACCCCTTCTCCACATACTGAAACCCCTTCCCCACACACTGAAACACCTTCCCCGCACACTGCAACCCATCCCCACACACTGAAACACCTTCCCCACACACTGATACCCCTTCCCCACACACTGAAACCCCTTCTCCACAGACTGAAAACCCTTCCATACACACTGAAACTCCTTCCCCACACACTAAAACCCATCCCCACAAACTGAAACAACTTCCCCACACACTGATACCCCTTCCCCAAACACTGAAACCCCTTCCCCACACACTGAAACACCTTCCGCACACACTGAAATCCATCCCCATACACTGAAACCCCTTCCCCACAAACTGAAACACATCCCCACACACTGAAACACCTTCCCCACACACTGAAACCCCATCCCCACTCACTGAAACCCCTTCCCCACACGCTGAAACCCATCCCCACACACTGAGACCCCTTCCCCACACACTGAAACCACTTCCCCATCCGCGGAAACACCTTCCCCACTCACTGAAACCCCTTCCCCACACACTGAAACCCCTTCCCCATACACTGAAACACCTTCCGCACACACTAAAATACATCCCAACAGACTGAAACACCTTCCCCACAAACTGAAACCCCTTCCCCACACACACTGAAACACCTTCCCCACACACTGAAACATCTTCCCCACACATTGAAATACCTTCCCCACACACTGAAACCCCTTTCCCACACAATGAATCACCTTCCCCAGACACTGGAAACCTTCCCCAAACACTGAAACACCTTCCCCAAACACTGAAAGCCCTTCCCCACACACTGAAACAGCTTCCCCACACACTGAAACCCCTTCCCCACACACTGAAACACTTAGCCACACACTGAAACACCTTCGCCACACACTGATACACCTTCACCACACATTGTAACCCCTTCCCCACACACTGAAACCCTTCCCCATACACTGAAACCCCTTCCCCACACACTGAAACAGCTTCCCCACACACTGAAACACCTTCCTCACACACACTGAAACACCTTCCCCACACACTGAAACATCTTCCTCACACACACTGAAACCCCTTCCCCACACACTGAAACACCTCCCCACACACTGAAACACCTTCCCCACACACTGAAACACCTCCCCACACACTGAAACCCCTTGCACACACACTGAAACACCTTCCCCACACACTGAATCCCTTCCCTACACACTGAAACACCTTCCACACACACTGAAACACTTCCCAAAACACTGAAACGCCTTCTGCACACACTGAAACTCCTTCCCCACACACTAAAACCCATCCCCACAAACTGAAACAACTTCCCCACACACTGATACCCCTTCCCCAAACACTGAAACCCCTTCCCCACACACTGAAACACCTTCCGCACACACTGAAATCCATCCCCATACACTGAAACCCCTTCCCCACAAACTGAAACACATCCCCACACACTGAAACACCTTCCCCACACACTGAAACCCCATCCCCACTCACTGAAACCCCTTCCCCACACGCTGAAACCCATCCCCACACACTGAGACCCCTTCCCCACACACTGAAACCACTTCCCCATCCGCGGAAACACCTTCCCCACTCACTGAAACCCCTTCCCCACACACTGAAACCCCTTCCCCATACACTGAAACACCTTCCGCACACACTAAAATACATCCCAACAGACTGAAACACCTTCCCCACAAACTGAAACCCCTTCCCCACACACACTGAAACACCTTCCCCACACACTGAAACATCTTCCCCACACATTGAAATACCTTCCCCACACACTGAAACCCCTTTCCCACACAATGAATCACCTTCCCCAGACACTGGAAACCTTCCCCAAACACTGAAACACCTTCCCCAAACACTGAAAGCCCTTCCCCACACACTGAAACAGCTTCCCCACACACTGAAACCCCTTCCCCACACACTGAAACACTTAGCCACACACTGAAACACCTTCGCCACACACTGATACACCTTCACCACACATTGTAACCCCTTCCCCACACACTGAAACCCTTCCCCATACACTGAAACCCCTTCCCCACACACTGAAACAGCTTCCCCACACACTGAAACACCTTCCTCACACACACTGAAACACCTTCCCCACACACTGAAACATCTTCCTCACACACACTGAAACCCCTTCCCCACACACTGAAACACCTCCCCACACACTGAAACACCTTCCCCACACACTGAAACACCTCCCCACACACTGAAACCCCTTGCACACACACTGAAACACCTTCCCCACACACTGAATCCCTTCCCTACACACTGAAACACCTTCCACACACACTGAAACACTTCCCAAAACACTGAAACGCCTTCTGCACACACTGAAATCCCTTCCCCACACACTGAAACCCCTTCCCCACACACTGAAACACCTTCCCCACAAACTGAAACACATTCCCCACACACTGAAACCCCATCCCCACAGACTGAGACACTTCCCCAAAAACTGAAA
Organism: Heterodontus francisci; assembly: GCF_036365525.1. Lineage (NCBI taxonomy): Eukaryota > Metazoa > Chordata > Chondrichthyes > Heterodontiformes > Heterodontidae > Heterodontus > Heterodontus francisci. The sequence goes on from NW_027140299.1 coordinate 315,118, forward strand.
CCCATTCACCACACCCTGAAACACCTTCCCCACACACTGAAACCCTTCCCCACATACTGGAACACATTCCCCACACACTGAAACACCTTCCCCACACACTGAAACCAGTTCCCCACTCACTGAAGCACATCCCCACACAATGAATCCCCATCCCCACACACTGAAACACATCCCCACACACTGAAACAGATTCCCCACACACAGAAACCCCTTCTCCACAGACTGAAACCCCTTCCGCATACAGTGAAACCCTTCCCCACACACTGAAACCCCTTCCCCACAGACTGAAACACCACCCCACACACTGAAACCCCTTCCCCACACACTGAAACACCTTCCCCACACACTGCAACCCATCCCCACACACTGTAACACCTTTCCCACACACTGATACCCCTTCCCCACACACTGAAACCCCTTCTCCACAGACTGAAAACCCTTCCATACACACTGAAACTCCTTCCCGACACACTAAATCCCATCCCCACACACTGAAACAACTTCCCCACACACTGATACCCCTTCCCCAAACACTGAAACCCCATCCCCACAAACTGAAACACCTTCCCCACAAACTGAAACACATTCCCCACACACTGAAACCCCATCCCCACAGATTGAGACACTTCCCCAAAAACTGAAACCCATTCACCACACCCTGAAACACCTTCCCCACACACTGAAACCCTTCCCCACATACTGGAACACATTCCCCACACACTGAAACACCTTCCCCACACACTGAAACCCGTTCCCCACTCACTGAAGCACATCCCCACACAATGAATCCCCATCCCCACACACTGAAACACATCCCCACACACTGAAACAGATTCCCCACACACAGAAACCCCTTCTCCACAGACTGAAACCCCTTCCGCATACAGTGAAACCCTTCCCCACACACTGAAACCCCTTCCCCACAGACTGAAACACATCCCCACACACTGAAACCCCTTCCCCACACACTGAAACACCTTCCCTACACACAGCAACCTATCCCCACACACTGAAACACCTTTCCCACACACTGATACCCCTTCCCCACACACTGAAACCCCTTCTCCACAGACTGAAAACCCTTCCATACACACTGAAACTCCTTCCCCACACACTGAAACCCATCCCCACACACTGACACAACTTCCCCACACACTGATACACCTTCCCCAAACACTGAAACCCCTTCCCCACACAATGAAACACCTTCCGCACACACGGAAATCCATCCCCACACACTGAAACCCCTTCCCCACACACTGAAACCCATCCCCACACACTGAAACACCTTCCCCACACACTGAAACCCCATCCCCACACACTGAAACCCCTTCCCCACACACTGAAACCCATCCCCACACACTGAAACCCCTTCCCCACACACTGAAACCCCTTCCCCACACGCGGAAACACCTTCCCCACTCACTGAAACCCCTTCCCCACACACTGAAACCCCTTCCCCATACACTGAAACACCTTCCCCAAACACTGAAAGCTCTTCCCAACACACTGAAACAGCTTCCGCACACACTGAAACCACATCCCCACACACTGAAACACTTACCCTCACACTGAAACACCTTCGCCACACACTGATACACCTTCACCACACATTGTAACCCCTTCCCCACACACTGAAACCCTTCCCCACACACTGAAACCCCTTCCCCACACACTGAAACAGCTTCCCCACACACTGAAACACCTTCCTCACACACACTGAAACACCTTCCCCACACACTGAAACATCTTCCTCACACACACTGAAACCCCTTCCCCACACACTGAAACACCTTCCCCACACACTGAAACACCTCCCCACAAACTGAAACCCCTTGCGCACACACTGAAACACCTTCCCCACAAACTGAATCCCTTCCCTACACACTGAAACCCCTTCCCCAAACACTGAAACACTTCCCAAAACACTGAAACGTCTTCTGCACACACTGAAATCCCTTCCCCACACACTGAAACCCCTTCCCCACACACTGAAACACCTTCCCCACATACTGAAACCCCATCCCCACTAACTGAAACACATCCCCACAAACTGAAACACATTCCCCACACACTGAAACCCCTTCCCCACAGACTGAAACCCTTCGCCAAAAACTGAAACCCATTCACCACACACTGAAACACATTCCCCACACACTGAAACCCTTCCCCACATACTGAAACACATTCCCCACACACTGAAACACCTTCCCCACACACTGAAACCCGTTCCCCACTCACTGAAGCACATCCCCACACAATGAATCCCCATCCTCACACACTGAAACACATCCCCACACACTGAAACAGATTCCCCACACACAGAAACCCCTTCCCCACAGACTGAAACCCCTTCCGCATACAGTGAAACCCTTCCCCACACACTGAAACCCCTTCCCCACAGACTGAAACACATCCCCACACACTGAAACCCCTTCCCCACACACTGAAACCCCCTCCGCACACACTGAAACACCTTCCCCACCCACAGAAACCCCTCCCCCACAAACTGAAACGCCTTCCGCTCACACTGAAACCCCTTCCACACATACAGAAACCCCTTCCCCATACACTGAAACAAATCCCCACACACTGAAACCCCTTCCCCACACACTGAAACCACTTCCCCACACACTGATACCCCTTCCCCACACACTGAAAACCCTTCCACAGACAAAGAAACACCTTCCCCAGACAGTGAATCCCTTTCCCCAAACACTGATACCCCTTCCCCACACACTGAAACCCCTTCCGCACACAATGAAACACCTTCCCCACACTATGATACTCCGTCCCCACAAACTGAAACACCTTCCGCACACACTGAAACCCAATCCACACACAATGAAACCCCTTCCCCACACACTGAAACCCCTTCCCCACACACTGAAACACCTTCGCCACACACTGATACACCTTCACCACACATTGTAACCCCTTCCCCACACACTGAAACCCTTCCCCATACACTGAAACCCCTTCCCCACACACTGAAACAGCTTCCCCACACACTGAAACACCTTCCTCACACACACTGAAACACCTTCCCCACACACTGAAACATCTTCCTCACACACACTGAAACCCCTTCCCCACACACTGAAACACCTTCCCCACACACTGAAACACCTTCCCCACACACAGAAACCCCTTCGGCACATAATGAAAGACCTTCCCCACACACTGAAACCCCTTGCCCACACATTGAAACACCTTCCGCACACACTGAAACACCTTCCCCACACACTGAAACCCCTTCTCCACACACTGAAACACATCCCAACACACTGAAACCCATTCCCCACACACTGAAACACATCCCCACACACTGAAACCCCTTCCCCACACAATGAAACACATCCCCACAAACTGAAACACCTTCCCCACACACTGAAACCCCTTCCGCACACACTGAAACCCCTTCCCCACACACTGAAACCACTTCCCCATACACTGAAACACCTTCCACACACACTGAAATACATCCCAACAGACTGAAACACCTTCCCCACAAACTGAAACCCCTTCCCCACACACACTGAAACACCTTCCCCACACACTGAAACAGCTTCCCCACACATTGAAATACCTTCCCCACACACTGAAACACCTTTCCCACACAATGAAACCCCTTCCCCAGACACTGGAAACCTTCCCCAAACACTGAAACACCTTCCCCAAACATTGAAAGCCCTTCCCCACACACTGAAACAGCTTCCCCACACACTGAAACCCCTTCCCCTCACACTGAAACACTTACCCACACACTGAAACCCTTCCCCACACACTGAAACCCCTTCCCCACACACTGAAGCACATCCCCACGCACTGAAACGACTTCCCCACACACTGAAAAACATTCCCCACACACGGAAATCCCTGCCCCACCCACTGAAACACCTTCCCCACACACTGAAACACATTCCCCACACACTGAAACCCTTCCCCACACACTGAAACCCCTTCCGCACACACTGAAACCCTTCCCCACACACTGAAACCCCTTCCCCACACACTGAAACCAAGTCCCCACGCACTGTAATCCTTCCCCACTCACTGAAACACTTCCCCACACACTGAAGCCCCTTCCCCACACACTGAAACCCCTTCCCCACACACTAAAACCACTTCCCCACACACTGAAACCCCTTCCCCACACACTGAAACCCTTTCCCACATTCTGAAACCCCTTCTCCACATACTGAAACCCCTTCCCCACACACTGAAACACCTTCCCCGCACACTGCAACCCATCCCCACACACTGAAACACCTTCCCCAAACACTGATACCCCTTCCCCACACACTGAAACCCCTTCTCCACAGACTGAAAACCCTTCCATACACACTGAAACTCCTTCCCCACACACTAAAACCCAACCCCACAAACTGAAACAACTTCCCCACACACTGATACCCCTTCCCCAAACACTGAAACCCCTTCCCCACACACTGAAACACCTTCCGCACACTCTGAAATCCATCCCCATACACTGAAACCCCTTCCCCACAAACTGAAACACATCTCCACACACTGAAACACCTTCCCCACACACTGAAACCCCATCCCCACTCACTGAAACCCCTTCCCCACACGCTGAAACCCATCCCCACACACTGAGACCCCTTCCCCACACACTGAAACCACTTCCCCATCCGCGGAAACACCTTCCCCACTCACTGAAACCCCTTCCCCACACACTGAAACCCCTTCCCCATACACTGAAACACCTTCCGCACACACTAAAATACATCCCAACAGACTGAAACACCTTCCCCACAAACTGAAACCCCTTCCCCACACACACTGAAACACCTTCCCCACACACTGAAACATCTTCCCCACACATTGAAATACCTTCCCCACACACTGAAACCCCTTTCCCACACAATGAATCACCTTCCCCAGACACTGGAAACCTTCCCCAAACACTGAAACACCTTCCCCAAACACTGAAAGCCCTTCCCCACACACTGAAACAGCTTCCCCACACACTGAAACCCCTTCCCCACACACTGAAACACTTAGCCACACACTGAAACACCTTCGCCACACACTGATACACCTTCACCACACATTGTAACCCCTTCCCCACACACTGAAACCCTTTCCCATACACTGAAACCCCTTCCCCACACACTGAAACAGCTTCCCCACACACTGAAACACCTTCCTCACACACACTGAAACACCTTCCCCACACACTGAAACATCTTCCTCACACACACTGAAACCCCTTCCCCACACACTGAAACACCTCCCCACACACTGAAACACCTTCCCCACACACTGAAACACCTCCCCACACACTGAAACCCCTTGCACACACACTGAAACACCTTCCCCACACACTGAATCCCTTCCCTACACACTGAAACACCTTCCACACACACTGAAACACTTCCCAAAACACTGAAACGCCTTCTGCACACACTGAAATCCCTTCCCCACACACTGAAACCCCTTCCCCACACACTGAAACACCTTCCCCACAAACTGAAACACATTCCCCACACACTGAAACCCCATCCTCACAGACTGAGACACTTCCCCAAAAACTGAAACCCATTCACCACACCCTGAAACACCTTCCCCACACACTGAAACCCTTCCCCACATACTGGAACACATTCCCCACACACTGAAACACCTTCCCCACACACTGAAACCCGTTCCCCACTCACTGAAGCACATCCCCACACAATGAATCCCCATCCCCACACACTGAAACACATCCCCACACACTGAAACAGATTCCCCACACACAGAAACCCCTTCTCCACAGACTGAAACCCCTTCCGCATACAGTGAAACCCTTCCCCACACACTGAAACCCCTTCCCCACAGACTGAAACACCTCCCCACACACTGAAACCCCTTCCCCACACACTGAAACACCTTCCCCACACACTGCAACCCATCCCCACACACTGAAACACCTTTCCCACACACTGATACCCCTTCCCCACACACTGAAACCCCTTCTCCACAGACTGAAAACCCTTCCATACACACTGAAACTCCTTCCCGACACACTAAATCCCATCCCCACACACTGAAACAACTTCCACACACACTGATACCCCTTCCCCAAACACTGAAACCCCATCCCCACAAACTGAAACACCTTCCCCACAAACTGAAACACATTCCCCACACACTGAAACCCCATCCCCACAGATTGAGACACTTCCCCAAAAACTGAAACCCATTCACCACACCCTGAAACACCTTCCCCACACACTGAAACCCTTCCCCACATACTGGAACACATTCCCCACACACTGAAACACCTTCCCCACACACTGAAACCCGTTCCCCACTCACTGAAGCACATCCCCACACAATGAATCCCCATCCCCACACACTGAAACACATCCCCACACACTGAAACAGATTCCCCACACACAGAAACCCCTTCTCCACAGACTGAAACCCCTTCCGCATACAGTGAAACCCTTCCCCACACACTGAAACCCCTTCCCCACAGACTGAAACACATCCCCACACACTGAAACCCCTTCCCCACACACTGAAACACCTTCCCCACACACAGCAACCCATCCCCACACACTGAAACACCTTTCCCACACACTGATACCCCTTCCCCACACACTGAAACCCCTTCTCCACAGACTGAAAACCCTTCCATACACACTGAAACTCCTTCCCCACACACTGAAACCCATCCCCACACACTGACACAACTTCCCCACACACTGATACCCCTTCCCCAAACACTGAAACCCCTTCCCCACACAATGAAACACCTTCCGCACACACGGAAATCCATCCCCACACACTGAAACCCCTTCCCCACACACTGAAACCCATCCCCACACACTGAAACACCTTCCCCACACACTGAAACCCCATCCCCACACACTGAAACCCCTTCCCCACACACTGAAACCCATCCCCACACACTGAAACCCCTTCCCCACACACTGAAACCCCTTCCCCACACGCGGAAACACCTTCCCCACTCACTGAAACCCCTTCCCCACACACTGAAACCCCTTCCCCATACACTGAAACACCTTCCGCACACACTGAAATACATCCCAACAGACTGAAACACCTTCCCCACAAACTAAAACCCCTTCCCCACACACACTGAAACACCTTCCCCACACACTGAAACATCTTCCCCACACATTGAAATACCTTCCCCACACACTGATACCCCTTTCCCACGCAATCAAACACCTTCCCCAGACACTGGAAACCTTCCCCAAACACTGAAAGACCTTCCCCAAACACTGAAAGCTCTTCCCAACACACTGAAACAGCTTCCGCACACACTGAAACCACTTCCCCACACACTGAAACACTTACCCTCACACTGAAACACCTTCGCCACACACTGATACACCTTCACCACACATTGTAACCCCTTCCCCACACACTGAAACCCTTCCCCACACACTGAAACCCCTTCCCCACACACTGAAACAGCTTCCCCACACACTGAAACACCTTCCTCACACACACTGAAACACCTTCCCCACACACTGAAACATCTTCCTCACACACACTGAAACACCTTCCCCACACACTGAAACACCTCCCCACAAACTGAAACCCCTTGCGCACACACTGAAACACCTTCCCCACAAACTGAATCCCTTCCCTACACACTGAAACCCCTTCCCCAAACACTGAAACACTTCCCAAAACACTGAAACGTCTTCTGCACACACTGAAATCCCTTCCCCACACACTGAAACCCCTTCCCCACACACTGAAACACCTTCCCCACATACTGAAACCCCATCCCCACTAACTGAAACACATCCCCACAAACTGAAACACATTCCCCACACACTGAAACCCCTTCCCCACAGACTGAAACCCTTCGCCAAAAACTGAAACCCATTCACAACACACTGAAACACATTCCCCACACACTGAAACCCTTCCCCACATACTGAAACACATTCCCCACACACTGAAACACCTTCCCCACACACTGAAACCCGTTCCCCACTCACTGAAGCACATCCCCACACAATGAATCCCCATCCCCACACACTGAAACACATCCCCACACACTGAAACAGATTCCCCACACACAGAAACCCCTTCCCCACAGACTGAAACCCCTTCCGCATACAGTGAAACCCTTCCCCACACACTGAAACCCCTTCCCCACAGACTGAAACACATCCCCACACACTGAAACCCCTTCCCCACACACTGAAACCCCCTCCGCACACACTGAAACACCTTCCCCACCCACAGAAACCCCTCCCCCACAAACTGAAACGCCTTCCGCTCACACTGAAACCCCTTCCACACATACAGAAACCCCTTCCCCATACACTGAAACAAATCCCCACACACTGAAACCCCTTCCCCACACACTGAAACCACTTCCCCACACACTGATACCCCTTCCCCACACACTGAAAACCCTTCCACAGACAAAGAAACACCTTCCCCAGACAGTGAATCCCTTTCCCCAAACACTGATACCCCTTCCCCACACACTGAAACCCCTTCCGCACACAATGAAACACCTTCCCCACACTATGATACTCCGTCCCCACAAACTGAAACACCTTCCGCACACACTGAAACCCAATCCACACACAATGAAACCCCTTCCCCACACACTGAAACCCCTTCCCCACACACTGAAACACCTTCGCCACACACTGATACACCTTCACCACACATTGTAACCCCTTCCCCACACACTGAAACCCTTCCCCATACACTGAAACCCCTTCCCCACACACTGAAACAGCTTCCCCACACACTGAAACACCTTCCTCACACACACTGAAACACCTTCCCCACACACTGAAACATCTTCCTCACACACACTGAAACCCCTTCCCCACACACTGAAACACCTTCCCCACACACTGAAACACCTTCCCCACACACTGAAACACCTCCCCACACACTGAAACCCCTTGCACACACACTGAAACACCTTCCCCACACACTGAATCCCTTCCCTACACACTGAAACACCTTCCCCACACACTGAATCCCTTCCCCACACACTGAAACACCTTCCCCACACACTGAAACACCTTCCCCACACACTGAAACACCTCCCCACACACTGAAACCCCTTGCGCACACACTGAAACACCTTCCCCACACACTGAATCCCTTCCCCACACACTGAAACACCTCCCCACACACTGAAACCCCTTGCGCACACACTGAAACACCTTCCCCACACACTGAATCCCTTCCCTACACACTGAAACACCTTCCACACACACTGAAACACTTCCCAAAACACTGGAACACCTTCCCCACACACTGAAACACCTTCCCCACACACTGAAACACCTCCCCACACACTGAAACACCTTCCCCACACACTGAATCCCTTCCCCACACACTGAAACACCTCCCCACACACTGAAACCCCTTGCGCACACACTGAAACACCTTCCACACACACTGAAACACTTCCCAAAACACTGAAACGCCTTCTGCACACACTGAAATCCCTTCCCCACACACTGAAACCCCTTCCCCACACACTGAAACACCTTCCCCACATACTGAAACCCCATCCCCACAAACTGAAACACATCCCCACAAACTGAAACACATTCCCCACACACTGAAACCCCATCCCCACAGACTGAGACCCTTCCCCAAAAACTGAAACCCATTCACCACACCCTGAAACACCTTCCCCACACACTGAAACCATTCCCCACATACTGGAACACATTCCCCACACACTGAAACACCTTCCCCACACACTGAAACCCGTTCCCCACTCACTGAAGCACATCCCCACACAATGAATCCCCATCTCCACACACTGAAACACATCCCCACACACTGAAACAGATTTCCCACACACAGAAACCCCTTCTCCACAGACTGAAACCCCTTCCGCATACAGTGAAACCCTTCCCCACACACTGAAACCCCTTCCCCACAGACTGAAACACATCCCCACACACTGAAACCCCTTCCCCACACACTGAAACACCTTCCACACACACTGCAACCCATCCCCACACACTGAAACACCTTTCCCACACACTGATACCCCTTCCCCACACACTGAAACCCCTTCTCCACAGACTGAAAACCCTTCCATACACACTGAAACTCATTCCCCACACACTAAAACCCATCCCCACACACTGAAACAACTTCCCCACACACTGATACCCCTTCCCCAAACACTGAAACCCCTTCCCCACACAATGAAACACCTTCGGCACACACGGAAATCCATCCCCACACACTGAAACCCCTTCCCCACACACTGAAACCCCATCCCCACACACTGAAACCCCTTCCCCACACACTGAATCCCATCCCCACACACTGAAACCCCTTCCCCACACACTGAAACCCCTTCCCCACACGCGGAAACACCTTCCCCACTCACTGAAACCCCTTCCCCACACACTGAAACCCCTTCCCCATACACTGAAACACCTTCCGCACACATTGAAATACATCCCAACAGACTGAAACACCTTCCCCACAAACTGAAATCCCTTCCCCACACACACTGAAACACCTTCCCCACACACTGAAACATCTTCCCCACACATTGAAATACCTTCCCCACACACTGATACCCCTTTCCCACACAATGAAACACCTTCCCCAGACACTGGAAACCTTCCCCAAACACTGAAACACCTTCCCCAAACACTGAAAGCTCTTCCCAACACACTGAAACAGCTTCCGCACACACTGAAACCCCTTCCCCACACACTGAAACACTTACCCACACACTGATACACCTTCACCACACATTGTAACCCCTTCCCCACACACTGAAACCCTTCCCCACACACTGAAACCCCTTCCCCACACACTGAAACAGCTTCCCCACACACTGAAACACCTTCCTCACACACACTGAAACACCTTCCCCACACAATGAAACATCTTCCTCACACACACTGAAACCCCTTCCCCACACACTGAAACACCTTCCCCACACACTGAAACACCTTCCCCACACACTGAAACACCTCCCCACACACTGAAACCCCTTGCGCACACACTGAAACACCTTCCCGACACACTGAAACACCTTCCCCACACACTGAAACACCTTCCCCACACACTGAAACACCTTCCCCACACACTGAAACACCTTCCCCACAAACTGAATCCCTTCCCTACACACTGAAACCCCTTCCCCAAACACTGAAACACTTCCCAAAACACTGAAACGTCTTCTGCACACACTGAAATCCCTTCCCCACACACTGAAACCCCTTCCCCACACACTGAAACACCTTCCCCACATACTGAAACCCCATCCCCACTAACTGAAACACATCCCCACAAACTGAAACACATTCCCCACACACTGAAACCCCTTCCACACAGACTGAAACCCTTCGCCAAAAACTGAAACCCATTCACCACACACTGAAACACATTCCCCACACACTGAAACCCTTGCCCACATACTGAAACACATTCCCCACACACTGAAACACCTTCCCCACACACTGAAACCCGTTCCCCACTCACTGAAGCACATCCCCACACAATGAATCCCCATCCCCACACACTGAAACACATCCCCACACACTGAAACAGATTCCCCACACACAGAAACCCCTTCCCCACAGACTGAAACCCCTTCCGCATACAGTGAAACCCTTCCCCACACACTGAAACCCCTTCCCCACAGACTGAAACACATCCCCACACACTGAAACCCCTTCCCCACACACTGAAACCCCCTCCGCACACACTGAAACACCTTCCCCACCCACAGAAACCCCTCCCCCACACACTGAAACGCCTTCCGCTCACACTGAAACCCCTTCCACACATACAGAAACCCCTTCCCCATACACTGAAACAAATCCCCACACACTGAAACCCCTTCCCCACACACTGAAACCACTTCCCCACACACTGATACCCCTTCCCCACACACTGAAAACCCTTCCACAGACAATGAAACACCTTCCCCAGACAGTGAATCCCTTTCCCCAAACACTGATACCCCTTCCCCACACACTGAAACCCCTTCCGCACACAATGAAACACCTTCCCCACACTATGATACTCCGTCCCCACAAACTGAAACACCTTCCGCACACACTGAAACCCATTCCGCACACAATGAAACCCCTTCCCCACACACTGAAACCCCTTCCCCACACACTGAAATACCTTCCGCACACACTGAAACCCCTTCCGCACACACTGAAACAACTTCCCCACACACTGAAACCCCTTCCACACACACTGAAACACCTTCCCCACCCACTGAAACCCCATCCCCAATCACTGAAACACATCCCCACAAACTGAAACACATTCCCCACACACTGAAACCCCTTCCCCACAGACTGAAACCATTCCCCAAAAACTGAAACCCATTCACCACACACTGGAACACATTCCCCACACACTGAAACCCTTCCCCACATACTGAAACACATTCCCCACACACTGAAACCCCTTCCCCACTCACTGAAACCCTTTCCCCACACACTGAAACGCCTTCCGCACACACTGAAACCCCTTCCGCATGCACTGAAATAAATACCCCATGCACTGAAACACATCCCCGCACACTGAAGCCCAATTCCCCACACACTGAAACACATCCCCACACACTGAAACCCCTTCCCCACAGGGGCGGCACAGTGGCGCAGTGGTTAGCACCGCAGCCTCACAGCTCCAGCGACCCGGGTTCAATTCTGGGTGCTGCCTGTGTGGAGTTTGCAAGTTCTCCCTGTGTCTGCGTGGGTTTCCTCCGGGTGCTCCGGTTTCCTCCCACATGCCAAAGACTTGCAGGTTGATAGGTAAATTGGCCATTATAAATTGCCCTTAGTATAGGTAGGTGGGAGGGAAATATAGGGACAGGTGGGGATGTGGTAGGAATATGGAATTAGAGTAGGATTAGTATAAATGGGTGGTTGATGGTCGGCACAGATTCGGTGGGCCGAAGGGCCTGTTTCAGTGCTGTAACTCTAAAACTAAAAAACTAAAACTAAATGAATCCCCTTCCCCATACACTGAAACACATCCCCACACACTGAAACAGATTCCCCACACACTGAAACCCCTTCCCCACCTACTGAAACCCCTTCCGCATCCAGTGAAACCCTTCCCCACACACTGAAACACATCCCCACAGACTGAAACCCCTACCCCACACACTGAAACCCCCTTCCGCGCACACAGAAACACCTTCCCCACACACAGAAACCCCTCCCCCACACACTGAAACCCCTTCCGCACACACTGAAATCCCTTCTGCACACACTGAAACCCCTTCCCCATGCACTGAAACACATCCCCACACACTGAAACCCCTTCCGCAGACAATGAAACACCTTCCCCACGCACTGATACCCCTTCCCCACACACTGAAACACCTTCCGCACACACTGAAACCCCTTCCGCACACAATGAAACACCTTCCCCACACACTGAAACCCCTTCCCCACACACTGAAACCCCTTCCGCACACACTGAAACCCCTTCCGCACAAACTGAAACCCCTTCCCCACACACTGAAACAACTTCCCCACACACTGAAACCCCTTCCCCACAAACTGAAATCCCTTCCACACACACTGAAACACCTTCCCCACACACTGAAACCCCTTCCGCAAACAGTGAAACCCTTCCCCACACACTGAAACCCGTTCCCCACACACTGTAACACATCCCCAAACACTGAAACCCCTTCCCCACACACTGAAACTCATCCCCACACACCGAAACCCCTTCCCCACACACTGAAACACTTTCCCACACACTGAAACACCTTCGCCACACAATGAAACCCCTTCCCCACACACTGAAACCCCATCCGCCCGCAGTGAAACCCTTCCCCACACACTGAAACCCCTTCCCCACACACTGAAACACCTTCCACCCACACTGTGAAACCCTTCCCCACACACTGAAACACCTTCCGCACACACTGAAACACCTTCCCCAGACACTGAAACCCCTTCCCCACACACTGAAACCCCATCCGCACATACTGAAACACCTTCCCCACACACTGAAACCCCTTCCCCACACGCTGAAACCCCTTCTGCACACAGTGAAACCCTTCCCCACACACTGAAACACCTTCCCCACACACTGAAACACATCCTCACACTCTGAAACCCTTTCCCCACACACTGAAACACATCCCCACACACTGAGACCCCTTTCCCACACACTGAAACACCTTCCCCACACACTGAAACACCTTCCCCACACACTGAAACCCCTTCCCCACAAACTGAAACCCCTTCCGCACATAATGAAACACCATCCCCACACACTGAAACCCCTTCCCCACACACACTGAAACACCTTCCCCACACAATGAAACACCTTCCCCAGACACTGGAAACCTTCCCCAAACACTGAAACACCTTCCCCAAACACTGAAAGCTCTTCCCAACACACTGAAACAGCTTCCGCACACACTGAAACCCCTTCCCCACACACTGAAACACTTACCCACACACTGAAACACCTTCGCCACACACTGATACACCTTCACCACACATTGTAACCCCTTCCCCACACACTGAAACCCTTCCCCACACACTGAAACCCCTTCCCCACACACTGAAACAGCTTCCCCACACACTGAAACACTTTCCTCACACATACTGAAACACCTTCCCCACACACTGAAACATCTTCCTCACACACACTGAAACCCCTTCCCCACACACTGAAACACCTTCCCCACACACTGAAACACCTTCCCCACACACTGAAACACCTCCCCACAAACTGAAACCCCTTGCGCACACACTGAAACACCTTCCCCACAAACTGAATCCCTTCCCTACACACTGAAACCCCTTCCCCAAACACTGAAACACTTCCCAAAACACTGAAACGTCTTCTGCACACACTGAAATCCCTTCCCCACACACTGAAACCCGTTCCCCACACACTGTAACACATCCCCAAACACTGAAACCCCTTCCCCACACACTGAAACTCATCCCCACACTCCGAAACCCCTTCCCCACACACTGAAACACTTTCCCACACACTGAAACACCTTCGCCACACAATGAAACCCCTTCCCCACACACTGAAACCCCATCCGCCCGCAGTGAAACCCTTCCCCACACACTGAAACCCCTTCCCCACACACTGAAACACCTTCCACCCACACTGTGAAACCCTTCCCCACACACTGAAACACCTTCCGCACACACTGAAACACCTTCCCCAGACACTGAAACCCCTTCCCCACACACTGAAACCCCATCCGCACATAATGAAACACCTTCCCCACACACTGAAACCCCTTCCCCACACACTGAAACCCCTTCTGCACACAGTGAAACCCTTCCCCACACACTGAAACACCTTCCCCACACACTGAAACACATCCTCACACTCTGAAACCCTTTCCCCACACAGTGAAACACATCCCCACACACTGAGACCCCTTTCCCACACACTGAAACACCTTCCCCACACACTGAAACACCTTCCCCACACACTGAAACCCCTTCCCCACAAACTGAAACCCCTTCCGCACATAATGAAACACCATCCCCACACACTGAAACCCCTTCCCCACACACACTGAAACACCTTCCCCACACAATGAAACACCTTCCCCAGACACGGGAAACCTTCCCCAAACACTGAAACACCTTCCCCAAACACTGAAAGCTCTTCCCAACACACTGAAACAGCTTCCGCACACACTGAAACCCCTTCCCCACACACTGAAACACTTACCCACACACTGAAACACCTTCGCCACACACTGATACACCTTCACCACACATTGTAACCCCTTCCCCACACACTGAAACCCTTCCCCACACACTGAAACCCCTTCCCCACACACTGAAACAGCTTCCCCACACACTGAAACACCTTCCTCACACACACTGAAACACCTTCCCCACACACTGAAACATCTTCCTCACACACACTGAAACCCCTTCCCCACACACTGAAACACCTTCCCCACACACTGAAACACCTTCCCCACACACTGAAACACCTCCCCACAAACTGAAACCCCTTGCGCACACACTGAAACACCTTCCCCACAAACTGAATCCCTTCCCTACACACTGAAACCCCTTCCCCAAACACTGAAACACTTCCCAAAACACTGAAACGTCTTCTGCACACACTGAAATCCCTTCCCCACACACTGAAACAGCTTCCCCACACACTGAAACACCTTCCTCACACACACTGAAACACCTTCCCCACACACTGAAACATCTTCCTCACATACACTGAAACCCCTTCCCCACACACTGAAACACCTTCCCCACACACTGAAACACCTTCCCCACACACTGAAACACCTCCCCACACACTGAAACCCCTTGCGCACACACTGAAACCCCTTCCCCACACACTGAAACACCTTCCTCACACACTGAAACACCTTCCCCACACACTGAAACACCTCCCCACACACTGAAACCCCTTGCGCAAACACTGAAATCCCTTCCCCACACACTGAAACCCCTTCCCCACAAACTGAAACACATCCCCACAAACTGAAACACATTCCCCACACACTGAAACCCCTTCCCCACAGACTGAAACACATCCCCACAAACTGAAACACATTCCCCACACACTGAAACCCCTTCCCCACAAACTGAGACCCTTCCCCAAAAACTGAAACCCATTCACCACACCCTGAAACACCTTCCCCACACACTGAAACCCTTCCCCACATACTGGAACACATTCCCCACACACTGAAACACCTTCCCCACACACTGAAACCCGTTCCCCACTCACTGAAGCACATCCCCACACAATGAATCCCCATCCCCACACACTGAAACACATCCCCACACACTGAAACAGTTTCCCCACACACAGAAACCCCTTCTCCACAGACTGAAACCCCTTCTGCATACAGTGAAACCCTTCCCCACACACTGAAACCCCTTCCCCACAGACTGAAACACATCCCCACACACTGAAACCCCTTCCCCACACACTGAAACCCCTTCCCCACACACTGCAACCCATCCCCACACACTGAAACACCTTTCCCACACACTGATACCCCTTCCCCACACACTGAAACCCCTTCTCCACAGACTGAAAACCATTCCATACACACTGAAACTCCTTCCCGACACACTAAAACCCATCCCCACACACTGAAACAACTTCCCCACACACTGATACCCCTTCCCCAAACACTGAAACCCCTTCCCCACACAATGAAACACCTTCCACACACACGGAAATCCATCCGCACACACTGAAACCCCTTCCCCACACACTGAAACCCATCCCCACACACTGAAACACCTTCCCCACACACTGAAACCCCATCCCCACACACTGAAACCCCTTCCCCACACACTGAAACCCATCCCCACACACTGAAACCCCTTCCCCACACACTGAAACCCCTTCCCCACACGCGGAAACACCTTCCCCACTCACTGAAACCCCTTCCCCACACACTGAAACCCCTTCCCCATACACTGAAACACCTTCCGCACTCACTGAAATACATCCCAACAGACTGAAACACCTTCCCCACAAACTGAAACCCCTTCCCCACACACACTGAAACACCTTCCCCACACTCTGAAACATCTTCCCCACACATTGAAATACCTTCCCCACACACTGAAACCCCTTTCCCACACAATGAAACACCTTCCCCAGACACTGGAAACCTTCCCCAAACACTGAAACACCTTCCCCAAACACTGAAAGCTCTTCCCAACACACTGAAACAGCTTCTGCACACACTGAAACCCCGTCCCCACACACTGAAACACTTACCCACACACTGAAACACCTTCGCCACACACTGATACACCTTCACCACACATTGTAACCCCTTCCCCACACACTGAAACCCTTCCCCACACACTGAAACCCCTTCCCCACACACTGAAACAGCTTCCCCACACACTGAAACACCTTCCTCACACACACTGAAACACCTTCCCCACACACTGAAACATCTTCCTCACACACACTGAAACCCCTTCCCCACACACTGAAACCCCCTCCGCACACACTGAAACACCTTCCCCACCCACAGAAACCCCTCCCCCACACACTGAAACGCCTTCCGCTCACACTGAAACCCCTTCCACACATACAGAAACCCCTTCCCCATACACTGAAACAAATCCCCACACACTGAAACCCTTTCCCCACACACTGAAACCACTTCCCCACACACTGATACCCCTTCCCCACACACTGAAAACCCTTCCACAGACAATGAAACACCTTCCCCAGACAGTGAATCCCTTTCCCCAAACACTGATACCCCTTCCCCACACACTGAAACCCCTTCCGCACACAATGAAACACCTTCCCCACACTATGATACTCCGTCCCCACAAACTGAAACACCTTCCGCACACACTGAAACCCATTCCGCACACAATGAAACCCCTTCCCCACACACTGAAACCCCTTCCCCACACACTGAAATACCTTCCGCACACACTGAAACCCCTTCCGCACACACTGAAACAACTTCCCCACACACTGAAACCCCTTCCACACACACTGAAACACCTTCCCCACCCACTGAAACCCCATCCCCAATCACTGAAACACATCCCCACAAACTGAAACACATTCCCCACACACTGAAACCCCTTCCCCACAGACTGAAACCATTCCCCAAAAACTGAAACCCATTCACCACACACTGGAACACATTCCCCACACACTGAAACCCTTCCCCACATACTGAAACACATTCCCCACACACTGAAACCCCTTCCCCACTCACTGAAACCCTTTCCCCACACACTGAAACGCCTTCCGCACACACTGAAACCCCTTCCGCATGCACTGAAATAAATACCCCATGCACTGAAACACATCCCCGCACACTGAAGCCCAATTCCCCACACACTGAAACACATCCCCGCACACTGAAACCCCTTCCCCACAGGGGCGGCACAGTGGCGCAGTGGTTAGCACCGCAGCCTCACAGCTCCAGCGACCCGGGTTCAATTCTGGGTGCTGCCTGTGTGGAGTTTGCAAGTTCTCCCTGTGTCTGCGTGGGTTTCCTCCGGGTGCTCCGGTTTCCTCCCACATGCCAAAGACTTGCAGGTTGATAGGTAAATTGGCCATTATAAATTGCCCTTAGTATAGGTAGGTGGGAGGGAAATATAGGGACAGGTGGGGATGTGGTAGGAATATGGAATTAGAGTAGGATTAGTATAAATGGTGGTTGATGGTCGGCACAGATTCGGTGGGCCGAAGGGCCTGTTTCAGTGCTGTAACTCTAAAACTAAAAAACTAAAACTAAATGAATCCCCTTCCCCATACACTGAAACACATCCCCACACACTGAAACAGATTCCCCACACACTGAAACCCCTTCCCCACCTACTGAAACCCCTTCCGCATCCAGTGAAACCCTTCCCCACACACTGAAACACATCCCCACAGACTGAAACCCCTACCCCACACACTGAAACCCCCTTCCGCGCACACAGAAACACCTTCCCCACACACAGAAACCCTTCCCCCACACACTGAAACCCCTTCCGCACACACTGAAATCCCTTCTGCACACACTGAAATCCCTTCCCCATGCACTGAAACACATCCCCACACACTGAAACCCCTTCCGCAGACAATGAAACACCTTCCCCACGCACTGATACCCCTTCCCCACACACTGAAACACCTTCCGCACACACTGAAACCCCTTCCGCACACAATGAAACACCTTCCCCACACACTGAAACCCCTTCCGCACACACTGAAACCCCTTCCCCACACACTGAAACAACTTCCCCACACACTGAAACCCCTTCCCCACAAACTGAAATCCCTTCCACACACACTGAAACACCTTCCCCACACACTGAAACCCCTTCCGCAAACAGTGAAACCCTTCCCCACACACTGAAACCCCTTCCCCACACACTGTAACACATCCCCAAACACTGAAACCCCTTCCCCACACACTGAAACTCATCCCCACACTCCGAAACCCCTTCCCCACACACTGAAACACTTTCCCACACACTGAAACACCTTCGCCACACACTGAAACCCCATCCGCCCGCAGTGAAACCCTTCCCCACACACTGAAACCCCTTCCCCACACACTGAAACACCTTCCACCCACACTGTGAAACCCTTCCCCACACACTGAAACACCTTCCGCACACACTGAAACACCTTCCCCAGACACTGAAACCCCTTCCCCACACACTGAAACCCCATCCGCACATACTGAAACACCTTCCCCACACACTGAAACCCCTTCCCCACACACTGAATCCCCTTCTGCACACAGTGAAACCCTTCCCCACACACTGAAACACCTTCCCCACACACTGAAACACATCCTCACACTCTGAAACCCTTTCCCCACACACTGAAACACATCCCCACACACTGAGACCCCTTTCCCACACACTGAAACACCTTCCCCACACACTGAAACACCTTCCCCACACACTGAAACCCCTTCCCCACAAACTGAAACCCCTTCCGCACATAATGAAACACCATCCCCACACACTGAAACCCCTTCCCCACACACACTGAAACACCTTCCCCACACAATGAAACACCTTCCCCAGACACTGGAAACCTTCCCCAAACACTGAAACACCTTCCCCAAACACTGAAAGCTCTTCCCAACACACTGAAACAGCTTCCGCACACACTGAAACCCCTTCCCCACACACTGAAACACTTACCCACACACTGAAACACCTTCGCCACACACTGATACACCTTCACCACACATTGTAACCCCTTCCCCACACACTGAAACCCTTCCCCACACACTGAAACCCCTTCCCCACACACTGAAACAGCTTCCCCACACACTGAAACACCTTCCTCACACACACTGAAACACCTTCCCCACACACTGAAACATCTTCCTCACACACACTGAAACCCCTTCCCCACACACTGAAACACCTTCCCCACACACTGAAACACCTCCCCACAAACTGAAACCCCTTGCGCACACACTGAAACACCTTCCCCACAAACTGAATCCCTTCCCTACACACTGAAACCCCTTCCCCAAACACTGAAACACTTCCCAAAACACTGAAACGTCTTCTGCACACACTGAAATCCCTTCCCCACACACTGAAACAGCTTCCCCACACACTGAAACACCTTCCTCACACACACTGAAACACCTTCCCCACACACTGAAACATCTTCCTCACATACACTGAAACCCCTTCCCCACACACTGAAACACCTTCCCCACACACTGAAACACCTTCCCCACACACTAAAACACCTCCCCACACACTGAAACCCCTGCGCACACACTGAAACCCCTTCCCCACACACTGAAACACCTTCCTCACACACTGAAACACCTTCCCCACACACTGAAACACCTCCCCACACACTGAAACCCCTTGCGCACACACTGAAATCCCTTCCCCACACACTGAAACCCCTTCCCCACAAACTGAAACACATCCCCACAAACTGAAACACATTCCCCACACACTGAAACCCCTTCCCCACAGACTGAAACACATCCCCACAAACTGAAACACATTCAACACACACTGAAACCCCTTCCCCACAAACTGAGACCCTTCCCCAAAAACTGAAACCCATTCACCACACCCTGAAACACCTTCCCCACACACTGAAACCCTTCCCCACATACTGGAACACATTCCCCACACACTGAAACACCTTCCCCACACACTGAAACCCGTTCCCCACTCACTGAAGCACATCCCCACACAATGAATCCCCATCCCCACACACTGAAACACATCCCCACACACTGAAACAGTTTCCCCACACACAGAAACCCCTTCTCCACAGACTGAAACCCCTTCTGCATACAGTGAAACCCTTCCCCACACACTGAAACCCCTTCCCCACAGACTGAAACACATCCCCACACACTGAAACCCCTTCCCCACACACTGAAACCCCTTCCCCACACACTGCAACCCATCCCCACACACTGAAACACCTTTCCCACACACTGATACCCCTTCCCCACACACTGAAACCCCTTCTCCACAAACTGAAAACCATTCCATACACACTGAAACTCCTTCCCGACACACTAAAACCCATCCCCACACACTGAAACAACTTCCCCACACACTGATACCCCTTCCCCAAACACTGAAACCCCTTCCCCACACAATGAAACACCTTCCGCACACACGGAAATCCATCCCCACACACTGAAACCCCTTCCCCACACACTGAAACCCATCCCCACACACTGAAACACCTTCCCCACACACTGAAACCCCATCCCCACACACTGAAACCCCTTCCCCACACACTGAAACCCATCCCCACACACTGAAACCCCTTCCCCACACACTGAAACCCCTTCCCCACACGCGGAAACACCTTCCCCACTCACTGAAACCCCTTCCCCACACACTGAAACCCCTTCCCCATACACTGAAACACCTTCCACACTCACTGAAATACATCCCAACAGACTGAAACACCTTCCCCACAAACTGAAACCCCTTCCCCACACACACTGAAACACCTTCCCCACACACTGAAACATCTTCCCCACACATTAAAATACCTTCCCCACACACTGAAACCCCTTTCCCACACAATGAAACACCTTCCCCAGACACTGGAAACCTTCCCCAAACACTGAAACACCTTCCCCAAACACTGAAAGCTCTTCCCAACACACTGAAACAGCTTCTGCACACACTGAAACCCCGTCCCCACACACTGAAACACTTACCCACACACTGAAACACCTTCGCCACACACTGATACACCTTCACCACACATTGTAACCCCTTCCCCACACACTGAAACCCTTCCCCACACACTGAAACCCCTTCCCCACACACTGAAACAGCTTCCCCACACACTGAAACACCTTCCTCACACACACTGAAACACCTTCCCCACACACTGAAACATCTTCCTCACACACACTGAAACCCCTTCCCCACACACTGAAACACCTTCCCCACACACTGAAACACCTTCCCCACACACTGAAACCCCTTCGGCACATAATGAAAGACCTTCCCCACACACTGAAACCCCTTGCCCACACATTGAAACACCTTCCGCACACACTGAAACACCTTCCCCACACACTGAAACCCCTTCTCCACACACTGAAACACATCCCAACACACTGAAACCCATTCCCCACACACTGAAACACATCCCCACACACTGAAACACCTTCCCCACACAATGAAACACATCCCCACACACTGAAACACCTTCCCCACACACTGAAACCCCTTCCCCACACACTGAAACCCCTTCCCCACACACTGAAACCCCTTCCCCATACACTGAAACACCTTCCGCACACACTGAAATACATCCCAACAGACTGAAACTCCTTCCCCACAAACTGAAACCCCTTCCCCACACACACTGAAACACCTTCCCCACACACTGAAACAGCTTCCCCACACATTGAAATACCTTCCCCACACACTGAAACACCTTTCCCACACAATGAAACCCCTTCCCCAGACACTGGAAACCTTCCCCAAACACTGAAACACCTTCCCCAAACATTGAAAGCCCTTCCCCACACACTGAAACAGCTTCCCCACACACTGAAACCCCTTCCCCACACACTGAAACACTTACCCACACACTGAAACCCTTCCCCACACACTGAAACCCCTTCCCCACACACTGAAGCACATCCCCACGCACTGAAACGACTTCCCCACACACTGAAAAACATTCCCCACACACGGAAATCCCTGCCCCACCCACTGAAACACCTTCCCCACACACTGAAACACATTCCCCACACACTGAAACCCTTCACCACACACTGAAACCCCTTCCGCACACACTGAAACCCGTCCCCACACACTGAAACCCCTTCCCCACACACTGAAACCAAGTCCCCACGCACTGTAATCCTTCCCCACTCACTGAAACACTTCCCCACACACTGAAGCCCCTTCCCCACACACTGAAACCCCTTCCCCACACACTAAAACCACTTCCCCACACACTGAAACCCCTTCCCCACACACTGAAACCCTTTCCCACACACTGAAACCCCTTCTCCACATACTGAAACCCCTTCCCCACACACTGAAACACCTTCCCCGCACACTGCAACCCATCCCGACACACTGAAACACCTTCCCCACACACTGATACCCCTTCCCCACACACTGAAACCCCTTCTCCACAGACTGAAAACCCTTCCATACACACTGAAACTCCTTCCCCACACACTAAAACCCATCCCCACAAACTGAAACAACTTCCCCACACACTGATACCCCTTCCCCAAACACTGAAACCCCTTCCCCACACACTGAAACACCTTCCGCACACACTGAAATCCATCCCCACACACTGAAACCCCTTCCCCACAAACTGAAACCCATCCCCACACACTGAAACACCTTCCCCACACACTGAAACCCCATCCCCACACACTGAAACCCCTTCCCCACACACTGAAACCCATCCCCACACACTGAAACCACTTCCCCACACACTGAAACCACTTCCCCATCCGCGGAAACACCTTCCCCACTCACTGAAACCCCTTCCCCACACACTGAAACCCCTTCCCCATACACTGAAACACCTTCCGCACACACTAAAATACATCCCAACAGACTGAAACACCTTCCCCACAAACTGAAACCCCTTCCCCACACACACTGAAACACCTTCCCCACACACTGAAACATCTTCCCCACACATTGAAATACCTTCCCCACACACTGAAACCCCTTTCTCACACAATGAAACACCTTCCCCAGACACTGGAAACCTTCCCCAAACACTGAAACACCTTCCCCAAACACTGAAAGCCCTTCCCCACACACTGAAACAGCTTCCCCACACACTGAAACCCCTTCCCCACACACTGAAACACCTTCGCCACACACTGATACACCTTCACCACACATTGTAACCCCTTCCCCACACACTGAAACCCTTCCACATACACTGAAACCCCTTCCCCACACACTGAAACAGCTTCCCCACACACTGAAACACCTTCCTCACACACACTGAAAAACCTTCCCCACACACTGAAACATCTTCCTCACACACACTGAAACCCCTTCCCCACACACTGAAACACCTTCCCCACACACTGAAACACCTTCCCCACACACTGAAACACCTCCGCAAACACTGAAACCCCTTGCGCACACACTGAAACACCTTCCCCACACACTGAATCCCTTCCCTACACACTGAAACACCTTCCCCACACACTGACACACCTTCCACACACACTAAAATACATCCCAACAGACTGAAACACCTTCCCCACAAACTGAAACCCCTTCCCCACACACACTGAAACACCTTCCCCACACACTGAAACATCTTCCCCACACATTGAAATACCTTCCCCACACACTGAAACCCCTTTCTCACACAATGAAACACCTTCCCCAGACACTGGAAACCTTCCCCAAACACTGAAACACCTTCCCCAAACACTGAAAGCCCTTCCCCACACACTGAAACAGCTTCCCCACACACTGAAACCCCTTCCCCACACACTGAAACACCTTCGCCACACACTGATACACCTTCACCACACATTGTAACCCCTTCCCCACACACTGAAACCATTCCACATACACTGAAACCCCTTCCCCACACACTGAAACAGCTTCCCCACACACTGAAACACCTTCCTCACACACACTGAAACACCTTCCCCACACACTGAAACATCTTCCTCACACACACTGAAACCCCTTCCCCACACACTGAAACACCTTCCCCACACACTGAAACACCTTCCCCACACACTGAAACACCTCCGCAAACACTGAAACCCCTTGCGCACACACTGAAACACCTTCCCCACACACTGAATCCCTTCCCTACACACTGAAACACCTTCCCCACACACTGACACACCTTCCACACACACTGAAACACTTCCCAAAACACTGAAACGCCTTCTGCACACACTGAAATCCCTTCCCCACACACTGAAACACCTTCCCCACACACTGAAACACCTTCCCCACACACTGAAACCCCTTCCCCACAAACTGAAACCCCTTGCCCACACATTGAAACACCTTCCGCACATACTGAAACACTTACCCACACACTGAAGCCCCTTCCCCACACACTGAAACCCCTTGCCCACACATTGAAACACCTTCTGCACATACTGAAACACCTTCCCCACACACTGAAGCCCCTTCCCCACACACTGAAACCCCATCCGCACATACTGAAACACCTTCCCCACACACTGAAGCCCCTTCCCCACACAATGAAACCCCTTCTGCACACAGTGAAACCCTTCCCCACACACTGAAACACCTTCCCCACACACTGAAACACATCCTCACACACACTGAAACCCTTTCCCCACACACTGAAACACATCCCCACACACTGAGACCCCTTTCCCACACACTGAAACACCTTCCCCACACACTGAAACACCTTCCCCACACACTGAAACCCCTTCCCCACAAACTGAAACCCCTTCCGCACATAATGAAACAGCATCCCCACACACTGAAACCCCTTCCCCACACACACTGAAACACCTTCCCCACACACTGAAACATCTTCCCCACACATTGAAATACCTTCCCCACACACTGATACCCCTTTCCCACACAATGAAACACCTTCCCCAGACACTGGAAACCTTCCCCAAACACTGAAACACCTTCCCCATACACTGAAAGCTCTTCCCAACACACTGAAACAGCTTCCGCACACACTGAAACCCCTTCCCCACACACTGAAACACTTACCCACACACTGAAACACCTTCGCCACACACTGATACACCTTCACCACACATTGTAACCCCTTCCCCACACACTGAAACCCTTCCCCACACACTGAAACCCCTTCCCCACACACTGAAACAGCTTCCCCACACACTGAAACACCTTCCTCACACATACTGAAACACCTTCCCCACACACTGAAACATCTTCCTCACACACACTGAAACCCCTTCCCCACACACTGAAACACCTTCCCCACACACTGAAACACCTTCCCCACACACTGAAACACCTCCCCACAAACTGAAACCCCTTGCGCACACACTGAAACACCTTCCCCACAAACTGAATCCCTTCCCTAGACACTGAAACCCTTCCCCACACATTGAAACACCTTCTGCACACACTGAAACACCTTCCCCACACACTGAAACACCTTCCCCACACACTGAAACACCTCCCCACAAACTGAAACCCTTTCCCCACACACTGAAACCCTTCCCCACACACTGAAACCCCTTACCCACACACTGAAACAGCTTCCCCACACACTGAAACACCTTCCTCACACACACTGAAACCCCTTCCCCACACACTGAAACACCTTCCCCACACACTGAAACACTTACCCACAC
Organism: Heterodontus francisci; assembly: GCF_036365525.1. Classification (NCBI taxonomy): domain Eukaryota; kingdom Metazoa; phylum Chordata; class Chondrichthyes; order Heterodontiformes; family Heterodontidae; genus Heterodontus; species Heterodontus francisci. Next base: position 342,434 of record NW_027140299.1, read on the forward strand.
ACTGAAACACCTTCGCCACTCACTGATACACCTTCACCACACATTGTAACCCCTTCCCCACACACTGAAACCCTTCCCCACACACTGAAACCCCTTCCCCACACACTGAAACAGCTTCCCCACACACTGAAACACCTTCCTCACACACACTGAAACACCTTCCCCACACACTGAAACATCTTCCTCACACACACTGAAACCCCTTCCCCACACACTGAAACACCTTCCCCACACACTGAAACACCTCCCCACAAACTGAAACCCCTTGCGCACACACTGAAACACCTTCCCCACAAACTGAAACCCTTCCCCACACACTGAAACACTTCCCAAAACACTGAAACGCCTTCTGCACACACTGAAATCCCTTCCCCACACACTGAAACCCCTTCCCACACACTGAAACCCCTTCCCCACATACTGAAACCCCTTCCCCACACACTGAAACACCTTCCCCACACACTGAAACACCTTCCCCGCACACTGCAACCCATCCCCACACACTAAAACACCTTTCCCACACACTGATACCCCTTCCCCACACACTGAAACCCCTTCTCCACAGACTGAAAACCATTCCATACACACTGAAACTCCTTCCCGACACACTAAAACCCATCCCCACACACTGAAACAACTTCCCCACACACTGATACCCCTTCCCCAAACACTGAAACCCCTTCCCCACACAATGAAACACCTTCTGCACACACGGAAATCCATCCCCACACACTGAAACCCCTTCCCCACACACTGAAACCCATCCCCACACACTGAAACACCTTCCCCACACACTGAAACCCCATCCCCACACACTGAAACCCCTTCCCCACACACTGAAACCCATCCCCACACACTGAAACCCCTTCCCCACACACTGAAACCCCTTCCCCACACGCGGAAACACCTTCCCCACTCACTGAAACCCCTTCCCCACACACTGAAACCCCTTCCCCATACACTGAAACACCTTCCGCACTCACTGAAATACATCCCAACAGACTGAAACACCTTCCCCACAAACTGAAACCCCTTCCCCACACACACTGAAACACCTTCCCCACACACTGAAACATCTTCCCCACACATTGAAATACCTTCCCCACACACTGAAACCCCTTTCCCACACAATGAAACACCTTCCCCAGACACTGGAAACCTTCCCCAAACACTGAAACACCTTCCCCAAACACTGAAAGCTCTTCACAACACACTGAAACAGCTTCCGCACACACTGAAACCCCTTCCCCACACACTGAAACACTTAGCCACACACTGAAACACCTTCGCCACACACTGATACACCTTCACCACACATTGTAACCCCTTCCCCACACACTGAAACCCTTCCCCACACATTGAAACACCTTCTGCACACACTGAAACACCTTCCCCACACACTGAAACCCCTTCTCCACACACTGAAACACATCCCAACACACTGAAACCCATTCCCCACACACTGAAACACATCCCCACACACTGAAACCCCTTCCCCACACAATGAAACCCTTCCCCACACACTGAAACACCTTCCCCACACACTGAAACACCTTCCCCACACACTGAAACACCTCCCCACAAACTGAAACCCCTTGCGCACACACTGAAACACCTTCCCCACAAACTGAAACCCTTCCCCACACACTGAAACACTTCCCAAAACACTGAAACGCCTTCTGCACACACTGAAATCCCTTCCCCACACACTGAAACCCCTTCCCACACACTGAAACCCCTTCCCCACATACTGAAACCCCTTCCCCACACACTGAAACAACTTCCCCACACACTGAAACACCTTCCCCGCACACTGCAACCCATCCCCACACACTAAAACACCTTTCCCACACACTGATACCCCTTCCCCACACACTGAAACCCCTTCTCCACAGACTGAAAACCATTCCATACACACTGAAACTCCTTCCCGACACACTAAAACCCCTCCCCACACACTGAAACAACTTCCCCACACACTGATACCCCTTCCCCAAACACTGAAACCCCGTCCCCACACAATGAAACACCTTCCGCACACACGGAAATCCATCCCCACACACTGAAACCCCTTCCCCACACACTGAAACCCATCCCCACACACTGAAACACCTTCCCCACACACTGAAACCCCATCCCCACACACTGAAACCCCTTCCCCACACACTGAAACCCATCCCCACACACTGAAACCCCTTCCCCACACACTGAAACCCCTTCCCCACACGCGGAAACACCTTCCCCACTCACTGAAACCCCTTCCCCACACACTGAAACCCCTTCCCCATACACTGAAACACCTTCCGCACTCACTGAAATACATCCCAACAGACTGAAACACCTTCGCAACAAACTGAAACCCCTTCCCCACACACACTGAAACACCTTCCCCACACACTGAAACATCTTCCCCACACATTGAAATACCTTCCCCACACACTGAAACCCCTTTCCCACACAATGAAACACCTTCCCCAGACACTGGAAACCTTCCCCAAACACTGAAACACCTTCCCCAAACACTGAAAGCTCTTCCCAACACACTGAAACAGCTTCCGCACACACTGAAACCCCTTCCCCACACACTGAAACACTTAGCCACACACTGAAACACCTTCGCCACACACTGATACACCTTCACCACACATTGTAACCCCTTCCCCACACACTGAAACCCTTCCCCACACATTGAAACACCTTCTGCACACACTGAAACACCTTCCCCACACACTGAAACCCCTTCTCCACACACTGAAACACATCCCAACACACTGAAACCCATTCCCCACACACTGAAACACATCCCCACACACTGAAACCCCTTCCCCACACAATGAAACACATCCCCACACACTGAAATACCTTCCCCACACACTGAAACCCCTTCCCCACACACTGAAACCCCTTCCCCACACACTGAAACCCCTTCCCCATACACTGAAACACCTTCCGCACACACTGAAATACATCCCAACAGACTGAAACACCTTCCCCACAAACTGAAACCCCTTCCCCACACACACAGAAACACCTTCCCCACACATTGAAATACCTTCCCCACACACTGAAACACCTTTCCCACACAATGAAACCCCTTCCCCAGACACTGGAAACCTTCCCCAAACACTGAAACACCTTCCCCAAACATTGAAAGCCCTTCCCCACACACTGAAACAGCTTCCCCACACACTGAAACCCCTTCCCCACACACTGAAACACTTACCCACACACTGAAACCCTTCCCCACACACTGAAACCCCTTCCCCACACACTGAAGCACATCCCCACGCACTGAAACGACTTCCCCACACACTGAAAAACATTCCCCACACACGGAAATCCCTGCCCCACCCACTGAAACACCTTCCCCACACACTGAAACACATTCCCCACACACTGAAACCCTTCCCCACACACTGAAACCCCTTCCGCACACACTGAAACCCTTCCCCACACACTGAAACCCCTTCCCCACACACTGAAACCAAGTCGCCACGCACTGTAATCCTTCCCCACTCACTGAAACACTTCCCCAAACACTGAAGCCCCTTCCCCACACACTGAAACCACTTCCCCACACACTAAAACCACTTCCCCACACACTGAAACCCCTTCCCCACACACTGAAACCCTTTCCCACACACTGAAACCCCTTCTCCACATACTGAAACCCCTTCCCCACACACACTGAAACACCTTCCCCACACAATGAAACACCTTCCCCAGACACTGGAAACCTTCCCCAAACACTGAAACACCTTCCCCAAACACTGAAAGCTCTTCCCAAAACACTGAAACAGCTTCCGCACACACTGAAACCCCTTCCCCACACACTGAAACACTTACCCACACACTGAAACACCTTCGCCACACACTGATACGAATTCACCACACATTGTAACCCCTTCCCCACACACTGAAACCCTTCCCCACACACTGAAACCCCTTCCCCACACACTGAAACAGCTTCCCCACACACTGAAACATCTTCCTCACACACACTGAAACACCTTCCCCACACACTGAAACATCTTCCTCACACACACTGAAACCCCTTCCGCACACACTGAAACCCTTCCCCACACACTGATACCCCTTCCCCAAACACTGAAACCCCTTCCCCACACAATGAAACACCTTCCGCACACACGGAAATCCATCCCCACACACTGAAACCCCTTCCCCACACACTGAAACCCATCCCCACACACTGAAACACCTTCCCCACACACTGAAACCCCATCCCCACACACTGAAACCCCTTCCCCACACACTGAAACCCATCCCCACACACTGAAACCCCTTCCCCACACACTGAAACCCCTTCCCCACACGCGGAAACACCTTCCCCACTCACTGAAACCCCTTCCCCACACACTGAAACCCCTTCCCCATACACTGAAACACCTTCCGCACTCACTGAAATACATCCCAACAGACTGAAACACCTTCGCAACAAACTGAAACCCCTTCCCCACACACACTGAAACACCTTCCCCACACACTGAAACATCTTCCCCACACATTGAAATACCTTCCCCACACACTGAAACCCCTTTCCCACACAATGAAACACCTTCCCCAGACACTGGAAACCTTCCCCAAACACTGAAACACCTTCCCCAAACACTGAAAGCTCTTCCCAACACACTGAAACAGCTTCCGCACACACTGAAACCCCTTCCCCACACACTGAAACACTTAGCCACACACTGAAACACCTTCGCCACACACTGATACACCTTCACCACACATTGTAACCCCTTCCCCACACACTGAAACCCTTCCCCACACATTGAAACACCTTCTGCACACACTGAAACACCTTCCCCACACACTGAAACCCCTTCTCCACACACTGAAACACATCCCAACACACTGAAACCCATTCCCCACACACTGAAACACATCCCCACACACTGAAACCCCTTCCCCACACAATGAAACACATCCCCACACACTGAAATACCTTCCCCACACACTGAAACCCCTTCCCCACACACTGAAACCCCTTCCCCACACACTGAAACCCCTTCCCCATACACTGAAACACCTTCCGCACACACTGAAATACATCCCAACAGACTGAAACACCTTCCCCACAAACTGAAACCCCTTCCCCACACACACAGAAACACCTTCCCCACACATTGAAATACCTTCCCCACACACTGAAACACCTTTCCCACACAATGAAACCCCTTCCCCAGACACTGGAAACCTTCCCCAAACACTGAAACACCTTCCCCAAACATTGAAAGCCCTTCCCCACACACTGAAACAGCTTCCCCACACACTGAAACCCCTTCCCCACACACTGAAACACTTACCCACACACTGAAACCCTTCCCCACACACTGAAACCCCTTCCCCACACACTGAAGCACATCCCCACGCACTGAAACGACTTCCCCACACACTGAAAAACATTCCCCACACACGGAAATCCCTGCCCCACCCACTGAAACACCTTCCCCACACACTGAAACACATTCCCCACACACTGAAACCCTTCCCCACACACTGAAACCCCTTCCGCACACACTGAAACCCTTCCCCACACACTGAAACCCCTTCCCCACACACTGAAACCAAGTCCCCACGCACTGTAATCCTTCCCCACTCACTGAAACACTTCCCCACACACTGAAGCCCCTTCCCCACACACTGAAACCACTTCCCCACACACTAAAACCACTTCCCCACACACTGAAACCCCTTCCCCACACACTGAAACCCTTTCCCACACACTGAAACCCCTTCTCCACATACTGAAACCCCTTCCCCACACACACTGAAACACCTTCCCCACACAATGAAACACCTTCCCCAGACACTGGAAACCTTCCCCAAACACTGAAACACCTTCCCCAAACACTGAAAGCTCTTCCCAACTCACTGAAACAGCTTCCGCACACACTGAAACCCCTTCCCCACACACTGAAACACTTACCCACACACTGAAACACCTTCGCCACACACTGATACGAATTCACCACACATTGTAACCCCTTCCCCACACACTGAAACCCTTCCCCACACACTGAAACCCCTTCCCCACACACTGAAACAGCTTCCCCACACACTGAAACATCTTCCTCACACACACTGAAACACCTTCCCCACACACTGAAACATCTTCCTCACACACACTGAAACCCCTTCCGCACACACTGAAACCCTTCCCCACGCACTGAAACCCCTTCCCCACACACTGAAACCAAGTCCCCACGCACTGTAATCCTTCCCCACACACTGAAACACTTCCCCACAAACTGAAGCCCCTTCCCCACACACTGAAACCCCTTCCCCACACACTAAAACCACTTCCCCACACACTGAAACCCCTCCCCCACACACTGAAACCCTTTCCCACACACTGAAACCCCTTCTCCACATACTAAAACCCCTTCCCCACACACACTGAAACACCTTCCCCACCCAATGAAACACCTTCCCCAGACACTGGAAACCTTCCCCAAACACTGAAACACCTTCCCCAAACACTGAAAGCTCTTCCCAACACACTGAAACAGCTTCCGCACACACTGAAACCCCTTCCCCACATACTGAAACACTTACCCACACACTGAAACACCTTCGCCACACACTGATACACCTTCACCACACATTGTAACCCCTTCCCCACACACTGAAACCCTTCCCCACACACTGAAACCCCTTCCCCACACACTGAAACAGCTTCCCCACACACTGAAACACCTTCCTCACACACACTGAAACACCTTCCCCACACACTGAAACATCTTCCTCACACACACTGAAACCCCTTCCCCACACACTGAAACACCTTCCCCACACACTGAATCACCTTCCCCACACACTGAAACACCTCCCCACAAACTGAAACCCCTTGCGCACACACTGAAACACCTTCCCCACACACTGAATCCCTTCCCTACACACTGAAACAGCTTCCCCACACACTGAAATCCCTTCCCCACACACTGAAACCCCTTCCCCACACACTGAAACACCTTCCCCACATACTGAAACCCCATCCCCACAAACTGAAACACATCCCCACAAACTGAAACACATTCCCCACACACTGAAACCCCTTCCCCACAGACTGAGACCCTTCCCCAAAAACTGAAACCCATTCACCACACCCTGAAACACCTTCCCCACACACTGAAACCCTTCCCCACATACTGGAACACATTCCCCACACACTGAAACACCTTCCCCACACACTGAAACCCGTTCCCCACTCACTGAAGCACATCCCCACACAATGAATCCCCATCCCCACACACTGAAACACATCCCCACACACTGAAACAGATTCCCCACACACAGAAACCCCTTCTCCACAGACTGAAACCCCTTCCGCATACAGTGAAACACATCCCCACATACTGAAACCCCTTCCCCACAGACTGAAACACATCCCCACACACTGAAACCCCTTCCCCACTCACTGAAACACCTTCCCCACACACTGCAACCCATCCCCACACACTGAAACACCTTTCCCACACACTGATACCCCTTCCCCACACACTGAAACCCCTTCTCCACAGACTGAAAACCATTCCATACACACTGAAACTCCTTCCCGACACACTAAAACCCATCCCCACACACTGAAACAACTTCCCCACACACTGATACCACTTCCCCAAACACTGAAACCCCTTCCCCACACAATGAAACACCTTCGCACACACGGAAATCCATCCCCACACACTGAAACCCCTTCCCCACACACTGAAACCCATCGCCACACACTGAAACACCTTCCCCACACACTGAAACCCCATCCCCACACACTGAAACCCCTTCCCCACACACTGAAACCCATCCCCACACACTGAAACCCCTTCCCCACACACTGAAACCCCTTCCCCACACGCGGAAACACCTTCCCCACTCACTGAAACCCCTTCCCCACACACTGAAACACCTTCCCCATACACTGAAACACCTTCCGCACTCACTGAAATACATCCCAACAGACTGAAACACCTTCCCCACAAACTGAAACCCCTTCCCCATACACACTGAAACACCTTCCCCACACACTGAAACATCTTCCCCACACATTGAAATACCTTCCCCACACACTGAAACCCCTTTCCCACACAATGAAACACCTTCCCCAGACACTGGAAACCTTCCCCAAACACTGAAACACCTTCCCCAAACACTGAAAGCTCTTCCCAACACACTGAAACAGCTTCCGCACACACTGAAACCCCTTCCCCACACACTGAAACACTTACCCACACACTGAAACACCTTCGCCACACACTGATACACCTTCACCACACATTGTAACCCCTTCCCCACACACTGAAACCCTTCCCCACACACTGAAACCCCTTCCCCACACACTGAAACAGCTTCCCCACACACTGAAACACCTTCCTCACACACTCTGAAACACCTTCCCCACACACTGAAACATCTTCCTCACACACACTGAAACCCCTTCCCCACACACTGAAACACCTTCCCCACACACTGAAACACCTTCCCCACACACTGAAACCCCTTCGGCACATGATGAAAGACCTTCCCCACACACTGAAACCCCTTGCCCACACATTGAAACGCCTTCCGCACACACTGAAACACCTTCCCCACACACTGAAACCCCTTCTCCACACACTGAAACACATCCCAACGCACTGAAACCCATTCCCCACACACTGAAACACATCCCCACACACTGAAACCCCTTCCCCACACAATGATACACATCCCCACACACTGAAACACCTTCCCCACACACTGAAACCCCTTCCCCACACACTGAAACCCCTTCCCCACACACTGAAACCCCTTCCCCATACACTGAAACACCTTCCGCACACACTGAAATACATCCCAACAGACTGAAACACCTTCCCCACAAACTGAAACCCCTTCCCCACACACACTGAAACACCTTCCCCAGACACTGAAGCAGCTTCCCCGCACATTGAAATACCTTCCCCACACACTGAAACACCTTTCCCACACAATGAAACCACTTCCCCAGACACTGGAAACCTTCCCCAAACACTGAAGCACCTTCCCCAAACATTGAAAGCCCTTCCCCACACACTGAAACACTTACCCACACACTGAAACCCTTCCCCACACACTGAAACCCCTTCCCCACACACTGAAGCACATCCCCACGCACTGAAACGACTTCCCCACACACTGAAAAACATTCCCCACACACGGAAATCCCTGCCCCACCCACTGAAACACCTTCCCCACACACTGAAACACATTCCCCACACACTGAAACCCTTCCCCACACACTGAAACCCCTTCCGCACTCACTGAAACCCCTTCCCCACACACTGAAACACTTACCCACACACTGAAACACCTTCGCCACACACTGATACACCTTCACCACACATTGTAACCCCTTCCCCACACACTGAAACCCTTCCCCACACACTGAAACCCCTTCCCCACACACTGAAACAGCTTCCCCACACACTGAAACACCTTCCTCACACACACTGAAACACCTTCCCCACACACTGAAACATCTTCCTCACACACACTGAAACCCCTTCCCCACACACTGAAACACCTTCCCCACACACTGAAACACCTCCCCACAAACTGAAACCCCTTGCGCACACACTGAAACACCTTCCCCACACACTGAATCCCTTTCCTAGACACTGAAACACCTTCCCCACACACTGAAATCCCTTCCCCACACACTGAAACCCCTTCCCAACACACTGAAACTCCTTCCCCACATACTGAAACCCCATCCCCACAAACTGAAACACATCCCCACAAACTGAAACACATTCCCCACACACTGAAACCCCTTCCCCACAGACTGAGACCCTTCCCCAAAAACTGAAACCCATTCACGACACCCTGAAACACCTTCCCCACACACTGAAACCCTACCCCACATACTGGAACACATTCCCCACACACTGAAACACCTTCCCCACTCACTGAAACCCGTTTCCCACTCACTGAAGCACATCCCCACACAATGAATCCCCATCCCCACACACTGAAACACATCCCCACACACTGAAACAGATTCCCCACACACAGAAACCCCTTCTCCACAGACTGAAACCCCTTCCGCATACAGTGAAACACATCCCCACACACTGAAACCCCTTCCCCACAGACTTAAACACATCCCCACACACTGAAACCCCTTCCCCACTCACTGAAACACCTTCCCCACACACTGCAACCCATCCCCACACACTGAAACACCTTTCCCACACACTGATACCCCTTCCCCACACACTGAAACCCCTTCTCCACAGACTGAAAACCATTCCATACACACTGAAACTCCTTCCCGACACACTAAAACCCATCCCCACACACTGAAACAACTTCCCCACACACTGATACCACTTCCCCAAACACTGAAACCCCTTCCCCACACAATGTAACACCTTCGCACACACGGAAATCCATCCCCACACACTGAAACCCCTTCCCCACACACTGAAACCCATCCCCACACACTGAAACACCTTCCCCACACACTGAAACCCCATCCCCACACACTGAAACCCCTTCCCCACACACTGAAACCCATCCCCACACACTGAAACACCTTCCCCATACACTGAAACCCCTTCCCCACAAGCGGAAACACCTTCCCCATACACTGAAACACCTTCCGCACTCACTGAAATACATCCCAACAGACTGAAACACCTTCCCCACAAACTGAAACCCCTTCCCCACACACACTGAAACACCTTCCCCACACACTGAAACATCTTCCCCACACATTGAAATACCTTCCCCACACACTGAAACCCCTTTCCCACACAATGAAACACCTTCCCCAGACACTGGAAACCTTCCCCAAACACAGAAACACCTTCCCCAAACACTGAAAGCTCTTCCCAACACACTGAAACAGCTTCCGCACACACTGAAACCCCTTCCCCACACACTGAAACACTTACCCACACACTGAAACACCTTCGCCACACACTGATACACCTTCACCACACATTGTAACCCCTTCCCCACACACTGAAACCCTTCCCCACACACTGAAACCCCTTCCCCACACACTGAAACAGCTTCCCCACACACTGAAACACCTTCCTCACACACTCTGAAACACTTTCCCCACACACTGAAACATCTTCCTCACACACACTGAAACCCCTTCCCCACACACTGAAACCCCTTCCCCACACACTGAAACACCTTCCCCACACACTGAAACCCCTTCGGCACATAATGAAATACCTTCCCCACACACTGAAACCCCTTGCCCACACATTGAAACACCTTCCGCACGCACTGAAACACCTTCCCCACACACTGAAACCCCTTCTTCACACACTGAAACACATCCCAACGCACTGAAACCCATTCCCCACACACTGAAACACATCCCCACACACTGAAACCCCTTCCCCACACAATGATACACATCCCCACACACTGAAACACCTTCCCCACACACTGAAACCCCTTCCCCACACACTGAATCCCCTTCCCCACACACTGAAACCCCTTCCCCATACACTGAAACACCTTCCGCACACACTGAAATACATCCCAACAGACTGAAACACCTTCCCCACAAACTGAAACCCCTTCCCCACACACACTGAAACACCTTCCCCAGACACTGAAACAGCTTCCCCACACATTGAAATACCTTCCCCACACACTGAAACACCTTTCCCACACAATGAAACCACTTCCCCAGACACTGGAAACCTTCCCCAAACACTGAAACACCTTCCCCAAACATTGAAAGCCCTTCCCCACACACTGAAACACTTACCCACACACTGAAACCCTTCCCCACACACTGAAACCCCTTCCCCACACACTGAAGCACATCCCCACGCACTAAAACGACTTCCCCACACACTGAAAAACATTCCCCACACACGGAAATCCCTGCCCCACCCACTGAAACACCTTCCCCACACACTGAAACACATTCCCCACACACTGAAACCCTTCCCCACACACTGAAACCCCTTCCGCACACACTGAAACCCTTCCCCACACACTGAAACCCTTCCCCACACACTGAAAACAAGTCCCCACGCACTGTAATCCTTCCCCACTCACGGAAACACTTCCCCACACACTGAAGCCCCTTCCCCGCACACTGAAACCCCTTCCCCAAACACTAAAACCACTTCCCCACACACTGAAACCCCTTCCCCACACACTGAAACCCTTTCCCACACACTGAAACCCCTTCTCCACATACTGAAACCCCTTCCCCACGCACTGAAACACCTTCCCCGCACACTGCAACCCATCCCCACACACTGAAACACCTTCCCCACACACTGATACCCCTTCCCCACACACTGAAACCCCTTCTCCACAGACTGAAAACCCTTCCATACACACTGAAACTCCTTCCCCACACACTAAAACCCATCCCCACAAACTGAAACAACTTCTCCACACACTGATACCCCTTCCCCAAACACTGAAACCCCTTCCCCACACACTGAAACACCTTCCGCACACACTGAAATCCATCCCCACACACTGAAACCCCTTCCCCACAAACTGAAACCCATCCCCACACACTGAAACACCTTCCCCACACAATGAAACCCCATCCCCACACACTGAAACCCCTTCCCCACACACTGAAACCCATCCCCACACACTGAAACCCCTTCCCCACACACTGAAACCACTTCCCCATCCGCGGAAACACCTTCCCCACTCACTGAAACACCTTCCCCACACACTGAAACCCCTTCCCCATACACTGAAACACCTTCCGCACACACTAAAATACATCCCAACAGACTGAAACACCTTCCCCACAAACTGAAACCCCTTCCCCACACACACTGAAACACCTTCCCCACACACTGAAACATCTTCCCCACACATTGAAATACCTTCCCCACACACTGAAACCCCTTTCCCACACAATGAAACACCTTCCCCAGACACTGGAAACCTTCCCCAAACACTGAAACACCTTCCCCAAACACTGAAAGCCCTTCCCCACACACTGAAACAGCTTCCCCACACACTGAAACACCTTCCCCACACACTGAAACACTTAGCCACACACTGAAACACCTTCGCCACACACTGATACACCTTCACCACACATTGTAACCCCTTCCCCACACACTGAAACCCTTCCCCATACACTGAAACCCCTTCCCCACACACTGAAACAGCTTCCCCACACACTGAAACACCTTCCTCACACACACTGAAACACCTTCCACACACACTGAAACATCTTCCTCACACACACTGAAACCCCTTCCCCACACACTGAAACACCTTCCCCACACACTGAAACACCTTCCCCACACACTGAAACACCTCCCCACACACTGAAACCCCTTGCGCACACACTGAAACACCTTCCCCACACACTGAATCCCTTCCCTACACACTGAAACTCCTTCCACACACACTGAAACACTTCCCAAAACACTGAAACGCCTTCTGCACACACTGAAATCCCTTCCCCACACAATGAAACAACTTCCCCAGAAACTGAAACACCTTTCCCACACACTGAAACCCCTTCGGCACATAATGAAAGACCTTCCCCTCACACTGAAACCCCTTGCCCACACATCGAAACACCTTCCGCACATACTGAAACACCTTCCCCAGACACTGAAACCCCTTCCCCACACACTGAAACCCCACCCGCACATACTGAAACACCTTCCCCACACACTGAAGCCCCTTCCCCACACACTGAAACCCCTTCTGCACACAGTGAAACCCTTCCCCACACACTGAAACACCTTCCCCACACACTGAAACACATCCTCACACTCTGAAACCGTTTCCCCACACACTGAAACACATCCCCACACACTGAAACACCTTCCCCACACACTGAAACCCCTTCCCCACACACTTAAACCCCTTCCCCACACACTGAAACACCTTCCCCACACACTGAAACCCCTTCCCCACAAACTGAAACCCCTTCCGCACATAATGAAACACCATCCCCACACACTGAAACCCCTTCCCCACACACACTGAAACACCTTCCCCACACACTGAAACATCTTCCCCACACATTGAAATACCTTCCCCACACACTGATACCCCTTTCCCACACAATGAAACACCTTCCCCAGACACTGGAAACCTTCCCCAAACACTGAAACACCTTCCCCAAACACTGAAAGCTCTTCCCAACACACTGAAACAGCTTCCGCACACACTGAAACCCCTTCCCCACACACTGAAACACTTACCCACACACTGAAACACCTTCGCCACACACTGATACACCTTCACCACACATTGTAACCCCTTCCCCACACACTGAAACCCTTCCCCACACACTGAAACCCCTTCCCCACACACTGAAACAGCTTCCCCACACACTGAAACACCTTCCTCACACACACTGAAACACCTTCCCCACACACTGAAACATCTTCCTCACACACACTGAAACCCCTTCCCCACACACTGAAACACCTTCCCCACACACTGAAACCCCTTGCGCACACACTGAAACACCTTCCCCACAAACTGAATCCCTTCCCTACACACTGAAACCCCTTCCCCAAACACTGAAACACTTCCCAAAACACTGAAACGCCTTCTGCACACACTGAAATCCCTTCCCCACACACTGAAACCCCTTCCCCACACACTGAAACACCTTCCCCACATACTGAAACCCCATCCCCACAAACTGAAACACATCCCCACAAACTGAAACACATTCCCCACACACTGAAACCCCTTCCCCACAGACTGAGACCCTTCCCCAAAAACTGAAACCCATTCACCACACCCTGAAACACCTTCCCCACACACTGAAACCCTTCCCCACATACTGGAACACATTCCCCACACACTGAAACACCTTCCCCACACACTGAAACCCGTTCCCCACTCACTGAAGCACATCCCCACACAATGAATCCCCATCCCCACACACTGAAACACATCCCCACACACTGAAACAGATTCCCCACACACAGAAACCCCTTCTCCACAGACTGAAACCCCTTCCGCATACAGTGAAACCCTTCCCCACACACTGAAAACCCTTCCCCACAGACTTAAACACATCCCCACACACTGAAACCCCTTCCCCACACACTGAAACACCTTCCCCACACACTGCAACCCATCCCCACACACTGAAACACCTTTCCCACACACTGATACCCCTTCCCCACACACTGAAACCCCTTCTCCACAGACTGAAAACCCTTCCATACACACTGAAACACCTTCCCGACACACTAAATCACATCCCCACACACTGAAACAACTTCCCCACACACTGATACCCCTTCCCCAAACACTGAAACCCCTTCCCCACACAATGAAACACCTTCCGCACACACGGAAATCCATCCCCACACACTGAAACCCCTTCCCCACACACTGAAACCCATCCCCACACACTGAAACACCTTCCCCACACACTGAAACCCCATCCCCACACACTGAAACCCCTTCCCCACACACTGAAACCCATCCCCACACACTGAAACCCCTTCCCCACACTGAAACCCCTTCCCCACACGCGGAAACACCTTCCCCACTCACTGAAACCCCTTCCCCACACACTGAAACCCCTTCCCCATACACTGAAACACCTTCCGCACACACTGAAATACATCCCAACAGACTGAAACACCTTCCCCACAAACTGAAACCCCTTCCCCACACACACTGAAACACCTTCCCCACACACTGAAACATCTTCCCCACACATTGAAATACCTTCCCCACACACTGAAACCCCTTTCCCACACAATGAAACACCTTCCCCAAACACTGGAAACCTTCCCCAAACACTGAAACACCTTCCCCAAACACTGAAAGCTCTTCCCAACACACTGAAACAGCTTCCGCACACACTGAAACCCCTTCCCCACACACTGAAACACTTACCCACACACTGAAACACCTTCGCCACACACTGATACACCTTCACCACACATTGTAACCCCTTCCCCACACACTGAAACCCTTCCCCACACACTGAAACCCCTTCCGCACACACTGAAACAGCTTCCCCACACACTGAAACACCTTCCTCACACACATTGAAACACCTTCCCCACACACTGAAACATCTTCCTCACACACACTGAAACCCCTTCCCCACACACTGAAACAACTTCCCCACACACTGAAACACCTTCCCCACACACTGAAACCCCTTCGGCACATAATGAAAGACCTTCCCCACACACTGAAACCCCTTGCCCACACATTGAAACACCTTCCGCACACACTGGAACACCTTCCCCACACACTGAAACCCCTGCTCCACACACTGAAACACATCCCAACACACTGAAACCCATTCCCCACACACTGAAACACATCCCCACACACTGAAACCCCTTCCCCACACAATGAAACACATCCCCACACACTGAAACACCTTCCCCACACACTGAAACCCCTTCCCCACACACTGAAACCCCTTCCCCACACACTGAAACCCCTTCCCCATACACTGAAACACCTTCCGCACACACTGAAATACATCCCAACAGACTGAAACACCTTCCCCACAAACTGAAACCCCTTCCCCACACACACAGAAACACCTTCCCCACACACTGAAACAGCTTCCCCTCACATTGAAATACCTTCCCCACACACTGAAACACCTTTCCCACACAAGGAAACCCCTTCCCCAGACACTGGAAACCTTCCCCAAACACTGAAACACCTTCCCCAAACATTGAAAGCCCTTCCCCACACACTGAAACAGCTTCCCCACACACTGAAACCCCTTCCCCACACACTGAAACACTTACCCACACACTGAAACCCTTCCCCACACACTGAAACCCCTTCCCCACACACTGAAGCACATCCCCACGCACTGAAACGACTTCCCCACACACTGAAAAACACTCCCCACACACGGAAATCCCTGCCCCACCCACTGAAACACCTTCCCCACACACTGAAACACATTCCCCACACACTGAAACCCTTCCCCACACACTGAAACCCCTTCCGCACACACTGAAACCATTCCCCACACACTGAAACCCCTTCCCCACACACTGAAACCAAGTCCCCACGCACTGTAATCCTTCCCCACTCACTGAAACACTTCCCCACACACTGAAGCCCCTTCCCCACACACTGAAACCCCTTCCCCACACACTAAAACCACTTCCCCACGCACTGAAACCCCTTGCCCACACACTGAAACTCTTTCCCACACACTGAAACCCCTTCTCCACATACTGAAACCCCTTCCCCACACACTGAAACACCTTCCCCGCACACTGCAACCCATCCCCACACACTGAAACACCTTCCCCACACACTGATACCCCTTCCCCACACACTGAAACCCCTTCTCCACAGACTGAAAACCCTTCCATACACACTGAAACTCCTTCCCCACACACTAAAACCCATCCCCACAAACTGAAACAACTTCCCCACACACTGATACCCCTTCCCCAAACACTGAAACCCCTTCCCCACACACTGAAACACCTTCTGCACACACTGAAATCCATCCCCACACACTGAAACCCCTTCCCCACAAACTGAAACCCATCCCCACACACTGAAACACCTTCCCCACACACTGAAAACCCATCCCCACACACTGAAACCCCTTCCCCACACACTGAAACCCATCCCCACACACTGAAACCCCTTCCCCACACACTGAAACCACTTCCCCATCCGCAGAAACACCTTCCCCACTCACTGAAACCCCTTCCCCACACACTGAAACCCCTTCCCCACACACTGAAACACCTTCCGCACACACTAAAATACATCCCAACAGACTGAAACACCTTCCCCACAAACTGAAACCCCTTCCCCACACACACTGAAACACCTTCCCCACACACTGAAACATCTTCCCCACACATTGAAATACCTTCCCCACACACTGAAACCCCTTTCCCACACAATGAAACACCTTCCCCAGACACTGGAAACCTTCCCCAAACACTGAAAAACCTTCCCCAAACACTGAAAGCCCTTCCCCACACACTGAAACAGCTTCCCCAAACACTGAAACCCCTCCCCACACACTGAAACACTTAGCCACACACTGAAACACCTTCGCCACACACTGATACACCTTCACCACACATTGTAACCCCTTCCCCACACACTGAAACCCTTCCCCATACACTGAAACCCCTTCCCCAAACACTGAAACAGCTTCCCCACACACTGAAACACCTTCCTCACACACACTGAAACACCTTCCCCACACACTGAAACATCTTCCTCACACACACTGAAACCCCTTCCCCACACACTGAAACACCTTCCCCACACACTGAAACACCTTCCCCACACACTGAAACACCTCCCCACACACTGAAACCCCTTGCGCACACACTGAAACACCTTCCCCACACACTGAATCCCTTCCCTACACACTGAAACCCCTTCCCCACACACTGAAACACCTTCCCCACACACTGAAACACATTCCCCACACACTGAAACACCTCCCCACACACTGAAACCCCTTGCGCACACACTGAAACACCTTCCCCACACACTGAATCCCTTCCCTACACACTGAAACCCCTTGCGCACACACTGAAACACCTTCCCCACACACTGAATCCCTTCCCTACACACTGAAACACCTCTCCACACACTGAAACCCCTTGCGCACACACTGAAACACCTTCCCCACACACTGAATCCCTTCCCTACACACTGAAACACTTCCCAAAACACTGAAACGCCTTCTGCACACACTGAAATCCCTTCCCCACACACTGAAACACCTTCCCCACACACTGAAACACCTTCCCCACACACTGAAACCCCTTCGGCACATAATGAAAGACCTTCCCCACACACTGAAACCCCTTGCCCACACATTGAAACACCTTCCGCACACACTGAAACACCTTCCCCAGACACTGAAACCCCTTCCCCACACACTGAAACCCCATCCGCACATACTGAAACACCTTCCCCACACACTGAAACCCCTTCCCCACACACTGAAACCCCTTCTGCACACAGTGAAACCCTTCCCCACACACTGAAACACCTTCCCCACACACTGAAACACATCCTCACACTCTGAAACCCTTTCCCCACACACTGAAACACATCCCCACACACTGAGACCCCTTTCCCACACACTGAAACACCTTCCCCACACACTGAAACACCTTCCCCACACACTGAAACCCCTTCCCCACAAACTGAAACCCCTTCCGCACATAATGAAACACCATCCCCACACACTGAAACCCCTTCCCCACACACACTGAAACACCTTCCCCACACACTGAAACATCTTCCCCACACATTGAAATACCTTCCCCACACACTGATACCCCTTTCCCACACAATGAAACACCTTCCCCAGACACTGGAAACCTTCCCCAAACACTGAAACACCTTCCCCAAACACTGAAAGCTCTTTCCAACACACTGAAACAGCTTCCGCCCACACTGAAACCCCTTCCCCACACACTGAAACCCTTCCCCACACACTGAAACCCCTTCCCCACACACTGAAACAGCTTCCCCACACACTGAAACACCTTCCTCACACACACTGAAACACCTTCCCCACACACTGAAACATCTTCCTCACACACACTGAAACCCCTTCCCCACACACTGAAACACCTTCCCCACACACTGAAACCCCTTCCCCAAACACTGAAAAACTTCCCAAAACACTGAAACGTCTTCTGCACACACAGAAATCCCTTCCCCACACACTGAAACAGCTTCCCCACACACTGAAACACCTTCCTCACACACACTGAAACACCTTCCCCACACACTGAAACATCTTCCTCACACACACTGAAACCCCTTCCCCACACACTGAAACACCTTCCCCACACACTGAAACACCTCCCCACACACTGAAACCCCTTGCGCACACACTGAAACACCTTCCCCACACACTGAATCCCTTCCCTACACACTGAAACCCCTTCCCCACACACTGAAACCCATCCCCACACACTGAAACCCCTTCCCCATACACTGAAACCCCTTCCCCACACGCGGAAACACCTTCCCCACTCACTGAAACCCCTTCCCCACACACTGAAACCCCTTCCCCATACACTGAAACCCCTTCCCCACACACTGAAACCCATCCCCACACACTGAAACCCCTTCCCCACACACTGAAACCCCTTCCCCACACGCGGAAACACCTTCCCCACTCACTGAAACCCCTTCCCCACACACTGAAACCCCTTCCCCATACACTGAAACACATTCCCCACAAACTGAAACCCCTTCCCCACACACACTGAAACACCTTCCCCACACACTGAAACATCTTCCCCACACATTGAAATACCTTCCCCACACACTGAAACCCCTTTCCCACACAATGAAACACCTTCCCCAGACACTGGAAACCTTCCCCAAACACTGAAACACCTTCCCCAAACACTGAAAGCTCTTCCCAACACACTGAAACAGCTTCCGCACACTCTGAAACCCCTTCCCCACACACTGAAACACTTACCCACACACTGAAACACCTTCGCCACACACTGATACACCTTCACCACACATTGTAACCCCTTCCCCACACACTGAAACCCTTCCCCACACACTGAAACCCCTTCCCCACACACTGAAACAGCTTCCCCACACACTGAAACACCTTCCTCACACACACTGAAACACCTTCCCCACACACTGAAACATCTTCCTCACACACACTGAAACCCCTTCCCCACACACTGAAACACCTTCCCCACACACTGAAACACCTTCCCCACACACTGAAACCCCTTCGGCACATAATGAAAGACCTTCCCCACACACTGAAACCCCTTGCCCACACATTGAAACACCTTCCGCACACACTTTTACACCTTCCCCACACACTGAAACCCCTTCTCCACACACTGAAACACATCCCAACACACTGAAACCCATTCCCCACACACTGAAACACATCCCCACACACTGAAACCCCTTCCCCACACAATGAAACACATCCCCACACACTGAAACACCTTCCCCACACACTGAAACCCCTTCCCCACACACTGAAACCCCTTCCCCACACACTGAAACCCCTTCCCCACACACTGAAACCCCTTCCCCATACACTGAAACACCTTCCGCACACACTGAAATACATCCCAACAGACTGAAACACCTTCCCCACAAACTGAAACCCCTTCCCCACACACACTGAAACACCTTCCCCACACACTGAAACAGCTTCCCCACACATTGAAATACCTTCCCCACACACTGAAACACCTTCCGCACACACTGAATCCCTTCCCTACACACTGAAACCCCTTGCGCACACACTGAAACACCTTCCCCACACACTGAATCCCTTCCCTACACACTGAAACACCTCCCCACACACTGAAACCCCTTGCGCACACACTGAAACACCTTCCCCACACACTGAATCCCTTCTCTACACACTGAAACACTTCCCAAAACACTGAAACGCCTTCTGCACACACTGAAATCCCTTCCCCACACACTGAAACACCTTCCCCACACACTGAAACACCTTCCCCACACACTGAAACCCCTTCGGCACATAATGAAAGACCTTCCCCACACACTGAAACCCCTTGCCCACACATTGAAACACATTCCGCACACACTGAAACACCTTCCCCAGACACTGAAACCCCTTCCCCACACACTGAAACCCCATCCGCACATACTGAAACACCTTCCCCACACACTGAAACCCCTTCCCCACACACTGAAACCCCTTCTGCACACAGTGAAACCCTTCCCCACACACTGAAACACCTTCCCCACACACTGAAACACATCCTCACACTCTGAAACCCTTTCCCCACACACTGAAAGACATCCCCACACACTGAGACCCCTTTCCCACACACTGAAACACCTTCCCCACAAACTGAAACCCCTTCCGCACATAATGAAACACCATCCCCACACACTGAAACCCCTTCCCCACACACACTGAAACACCTTCCCCACACACTGAAACATCTTCCCCACACATTGAAATACCTTCCCCACACACTGATACCCCTTTCCCACACAATGAAACACCTTCCCCAGACACTGGAAACCTTCCCCAAACACTGAAACACCTTCCCCAAACACTGAAAGCTCTTTCCAACACACTGAAACAGCTTCCGCACACACTGAAACCCCTTCCCCACATACTGAAACACTTACCCACACACTGAAACACCTTCGCCACACACTGATACACCTTCACCACACATTGTAACCCCTTCCCCACACACTGAAACCCTTCCCCACACACTGAAACCCCTTCCCCACACACTGAAACAGCTTCCCCACACACTGAAACACCTTCCTCACACACACTGAAACACCTTCCCCACACACTGAAACATCTTCCTCACACACACTGAAACCCCTTCCCCACACACTGAAACACCTTCCCCACACACTGAAACCCCTTCCCCAAACACTGAAAGCTCTTTCCAACACACTGAAACAGCTTCCGCACACACTGAAACCCCTTCCCCACACACTGAAACAGCTTCCCCACACACTGAAACACCTTCCTCACACACACTGAAACACCTTCCCCACACACTGAAACATCTTCCTCACACACACTGAAACCCCTTCCCCACACACTGAAACACCTTCCCCACACACTGAAACACCTTCCCCAAACACTGAAAGCTCTTTCCAACACACTGAAACAGCTTCCGCACACACTGAAACCCCTTCCCCACATACTGAAACACTTACCCACACACTGAAACACCTTCCCCACACACTGAATCCCTTCTCTACACACTGAAACACTTCCCAAAACACTGAAACGCCTTCTGCACACACTGAAATCCCTTCCCCACACACTGAAACACCTTCCCCACACACTGAAACATCTTCCCCACACACTGAAACCCCTTCGGCACATAATGAAAGACCTTCCCCACACACTGAAACCCCTTGCCCACACATTGAAACACATTCCGCACACACTGAAACACCTTCCCCAGACACTGAAACCCCTTCCCCACACACTGAAACCCCATCCGCACATACTGAAACACCTTCCCCACACACTGAAACCCCTTCCCCACACACTGAAACCCCTTCTGCACACAGTGAAACCCTTCCCCACACACTGAAACACCTTCCCCACACACTGAAACACATCCTCACACTCTGAAACCCTTTCCCCACACACTGAAAGACATCCCCACACACTGAGACCCCTTTCCCACACACTGAAACACCTTCCCCACAAACTGAAACCCCTTCCGCACATAATGAAACACCATCCCCACACACTGAAACCCCTTCCCCACACACACTGAAACACCTTCCCCACACACTGAAACATCTTCCCCACACATTGAAATACCTTCCCCACACACTGATACCCCTTTCCCACACAATGAAACACCTTCCCCAGACACTGGAAACCTTCCCCAAACACTGAAACACCTTCCCCAAACACTGAAAGCTCTTTCCAACACACTGAAACAGCTTCCGCACACACTGAAACCCCTTCCCCACATACTGAAACACTTACCCACACACTGAAACACCTTCGCCACACACTGATACACCTTCACCACACATTGTAACCCCTTCCCCACACACTGAAACCCTTCCCCACACACTGAAACCCCTTCCCCACACACTGAAACAGCTTCCCCACACACTGAAACACCTTCCTCACACACACTGAAACACCTTCCCCACACACTGAAACATCTTCCTCACACACACTGAAACCCCTTCCCCACACTCTGAAACACCTTCCCCACACACTGAAACCCCTTCCCCAAACACTGAAAAACTTCCCAAAACACTGAAACGTCTTCTGCACACACTGAAATCCCTTCCCCACACACTGAAACAGCTTCCCCACACACTGAAACACCTTCCTCACACACACTGAAACACCTTCCCCACACACTGAAACATCTTCCTCACACACACTGAAACCCCTTCCCCACACACTGAAACACCTTCCCCACACACTGAAACACCTTCCCCACACACTGAAACACCTCCCCACACACTGAAACCCCTTGCGCACACACTGAAACCCATCCCCACACACTGAAACCCCTGCCCCACACACTGAATCCCCTTCCCCACACGCGGAAACACCTTCCCCACACACTGAAACCCCTTCCCCACACACTGAAACCCCTTCCCCATACACTGAAACCCCTTCCCCACACACTGAAACCCATCCCCACACACTGAAACCCCTTCCCCACACACTTAAACCCCTTCCCCACACGCGGAAACACCTTCCCCACTCACTGAAACCCCTTCCCCACACACTGAAACCCCTTCGGCACATAATGAAAGACCTTCCCCACACACTGAAACCCCTTGCCCACACATTGAAACACCTTCCGCACACACTGAAACACCTTCCCCAGACACTGAAACCCCTTCCCCACACACTGAAACCCCATCCGCACATACTGAAACACCTTCCCCACACACTGAAACCCCTTCCCCACACACTGAAACCCCTTCTGCACACAGTGAAACCCTTCCCCACACACTGAAACACCTTCCCCACACACTGAAACACATCCTCACACTCTGAAACCCTTTCCCCACACACTGAAACCCCTTCCCCAAACACTGAAAAACTTCCCAAAACACTGAAACGTCTTCTGCACACACTGAAATCCCTTCCCCACACACTGAAACAGCTTCCCCACACACTGAAACACCTTCCTCACACACACTGAAACACCTTCCCCACACACTGAAACATCTTCCACACACACTGAGACCCCTTCCCCACACACTGAAACACCTTCCCCACACACTGAAACACCTCCCCACACACTGAAACCCCTTGCGCACACACTGAAACACCTTCCCCACACACTGAATCCCTTCCCTACACACTGAAACCCCTTCCCCACACACTGAAACCCATCCCCACACACTGAAACCCCTTCCCCATACCCTGAAACCCCTTTCCCACACGCGGAAACACCTTCCCCACTCACTGAAACCCCTTCCCCACACACTGAAACCCCTTCCCCATACACTGAAACCCCTTCCCCACACACTGAAACCCATCCCCACACACTGAAACCCCTTCCCCACACACTGAAACCCCTTCCCCACAAGCGGAAACACCTTCCCCACTCACTGAAACCCCTTCCCCACACACTGAAACCCCTTCCCCATACACTGAAACACCTTCCCCACAAACTGAAACCCCTTCCCCACACACACTGAAACACCTTCCCCACACACTGAAACATCTTCCCCACACATTGAAATACCTTCCCCACACACTGAAACCCCTTTCCCACACAATGAAACACCTTCCCCAGACACTGGAAACCTTCCCCAAACACTGAAACACCTTCCCCAAACACTGAAAGCTCTTCCCAACACACTGAAACAGCTTCCGCACACACTGAAACCCCTTCCCCACACACTGAAACACTTACCCACACACTGAAACACCTTCGCCACACACTGATACACCTTCACCACACATTGTAACCCCTTCCCCACACACTGAAACCCTTCCCCACACACTGAAACCCCTTCCCCACACACTGAAACAGCTTCCCCACACACTGAAACACCTTCCTCACACACACTGAAACACCTTCCCCACACACTGAAACATCTTCCTCACACACACTGAAACCCCTTCCCCACACACTGAAACACCTTCCCCACACACTGAAACACCTTCCGCACACACTGAAACCCCTTCGGCACATAATGAAAGACCTTCCCCACACACGGAAACCCCTTGCCCACACATTGAAACACCTTCCGCACACACTTTTACACCTTCCCCACACACTGAAACCCCTTCTCCACACACTGAAACACATCCCAACACACTGAAACCCATTCCCCACACACTGAAACACATCCCCACACACTGAAACCCCTTCCCCACACAATGAAACACATCCCCACACACTGAAACACCTTCCCCACACACTGAAACCCCTTCCCCACACACTGAAACCCCTTCCCCACACACTGAAACCCCTTCCCCACACACTGAAACCCCTTCCCCATACACTGAAACACCTTCCGCACACACTGAAATACATCCCAACAGACTGAAACACCTTCCCCACAAACTGAAACCCCTTCCCCACACACACTGAAACACCTTCCCCACACACTGAAACAGCTTCCCCACACATTGAAATACCTTCCCCACACACTGAAACACCTTTCCCACACAATGAAACCCCTTCCCCAGACACTGGAAACCTTCCCCAAACACTGAAACACCTTCCACAAACATTGAAAGCCCTTCCCCACACACTGAAACAGCTTCCCCACACACTGAAACCCCTTCCCCACACACTGAAACACTTACCCACACACTGAAACCCTTCCCCACACAGTGAAACCCCTTCCCCACACACTGAACCACATCCCCACGCACTGAAACGACTTCCCCACACACTGAAAAACATTCCCCACACACGGAAATCCCTGCCCCACCCACTGAAACACCTTCCCCACACACTGAAACACATTCCCCACACACTGAAACCCTTCCCCACACACTGAAACCCCTTCGGCACACACTGAAACCCTTCCCCACACACTGAAACACCTTCCCCACACACTGAATCCCTTCCCTACACACTGAAACCCCTTGCGCACACACTGAAACACCTTCCCCACACACTGAATCCCTTCCCTACACACTGAAACACCTCCCCACACACTGAAACCCCTTGCGCTCACACTGAAACACCTTCCCCACACACTGAATCCCTTCTCTACACACTGAAACACTTCCCAAAACACTGAAACGCCTTCTGCACACACTGAAATCCCTTCCCCACACACTGAAACACCCTCCCCACACACTGAAACACCTTCCCCACACACTGAAACCCCTTCGGCACATAATGAAAGACCTTCCCCACACACTGAAACCCCTTGCCCACACATTGAAACACCTTCCGCACAGACTGAAACACCTTCCCCAGACGCTGAAACCCCTTCCCCACACACTGAAACACCATCCGCACATACTGAAACACCTTCCCCACACACTGAAACCCCTTCCCCACACACTGAAACCCCTTCTGCACACAGTGAAACCCTTCCCCACACACTGAAACACCTTCCCCACACACGGAAACACATCCTCACACTCTGAAACCCTTTCCCCACACACTGAAACACATCCCCACACACTGAGACCCCTTTCCCACACACTGAAACACCTTCCCCACACACTGAAACACCTTCCCCACACACTGAAACCCCTTCCCCACAAACTGAAACCCCTTCCGCACATAATGAAACACCATCCCCACACACTGAAACCCCTTCCCCACACACACTGAAACATCTTCCCCACACACTGAAACATCTTCCCCACACATTGAAATACCTTCCCCACACACTGATACCCCTTTCCCACACAATGAAACTCCTTCCCCAGACACTGGAAACCTTCCCCAAACACTGAAACACCTTCCCCAAACACTGAAAGCTCTTTCCAACACACTGAAACAGCTTCCGCACACACTGAAACCCCTTCCCCACATACTGAAACACTTACCCACACACTGAAACACCTTCGCCACACACTGATACACCTTCACCACACATTGTAACCCCTTCCCCACACACTGAAACCCTTCCCCACACACTGAAACCCCTTCCCCACACACTGAAACAGCTTCCCCACACACTGAAACACCTTCCTCACACACACTGAAACACCTTCCCCACACACTGAAACATCTTCCTCACACACACTGAAACCCCTTCCCCACACACTGAAACACCTTCCCCACACACTGAAACCCCTTCCCCAAACACTGAAAAACTTCCCAAAACACTGAAACGTCTTCTGCACACACTGAAATCCCTTCCCCACACACTGAAACAGCTTCCCCACACACTGAAACACCTTCCTCACACACACTGAAACACCTTCCCCACACACTGAAACATCTTCCTCACACACACTGAAACCCCTGCCCCACACACTGAAACACCTTCCCCACACACTGAAACACCTTCCCCACACACTGAAACACCTCCCCACACACTGAAACGCCTTGCGCACACACTGAAACACCTTCCCCACACACTGAATCCCTTCCCTACACACTGAAACCCCTTCCCCACACACTGAAACCCATCCCCACACACTGAAACCCCTTCCCCACACACTGAATCCCCTTCCCCACACGCGGAAACACCTTCCCCACTCACTGAAACCCCTTCCCCACACACTGAAACCCCTTCCCCATACACTGAAACCCCTTCCCCACACACTGAAACCCATCCCCACACACTGAAACCCCTTCCCCACACACTGAAACCCCTTCCCCACACGCGGAAACACCTTCCCCACTCACTGAAACCCCTTCCCCACACACTGAAACCCCTTCCCCATACACTGAAACACCTTCCCCACAAACAGAAACCCCTTCCCCACACACACTGAAACACCTTCCCCACACACTGAAACATCTTCCCCATACATTGAAATACCTTCCCCACACACTGAAACCCCTTTCCCACACAATGAAACACCTTCCCCAGACACTGGAAACCTTCTCCAAACACTGAAACGCCTTCCCCAAACACTGAAAGCTCTTCCCAACACACTGAAACAGCTTCCGCACACACTGAAACCCCTTCCCCACACACTGAAACACTTACCCACACACTGAAACACCTTCGCCACACACTGATACACCTTCACCACACATTGTAACCCCTTCCCCACACACTGAAACCCTTCCCCACACACTGAAACCCCTTCCCCACACACTGAAACAGCTTCCCCACACACTGAAACACCTTCCTCACACACACTGAAACACCTTCCCCACACACTGAAACATCTTCCTCACACACACTGAAACCCCTTCCCCACACACTGAAACACCTTCCCCACACACTGAAACACCTTCCCCACACACTGAAACCCCTTCGGCACATAATGAAAGACCTTCCCCACACACTGAAACCCCTTGCCCACACATTGAAACACCTTCCGCACACACTTTTACACCTTCCCCACACACTGAAACCCCTTCTCCACACACAGAAACACATCCCAACACACTGAAACCCATTCCCCACACACTGAAACACATCCCCACACACTGAAACCCCTTCCCCACACAATGAAACACATCCCCACACACTGAAACACCTTCCCCACACACTGAAACCCCTTCCCCACACACTGAAACCCCTTCCCCACACACTGAAACCCCTTCCCCATACACTGAAACACCTTCCGCACACACTGAAATACATCCCAACAGACTGAAACACCTTCCCCACAAACTGAAACCCCTTCCCCACACACACTGAAACACCTTCCCCACACACTGAAACAGCTTCCCCACACATTGAAATACCTTCCCCACACACTGAAACACCTTTCCCACACAATGAAACCCCTTCCCCAGACACTGGAAACCTTCCCCAAACACTGAAACACCTTCCCCAAACATTGAAAGCCCTTCCCCACACACTGAAACAGCTTCCCCACACACTGAAACCCCTTCCCCACACACTGAAGCACATCCCCACGCACTGAAACGACTTCCCCACACACTGAAAAACATTCCCCACACACGGAAATCCCTGCCCCACCCACTGAAACACCTTCCCCACACACTGAAACACATTCCCCACACACTGAAACCCTTCCCCACACACTGAAACCCCTTCGGCACACACTGAAACCCTTCCCCACACACTGAAACCCCTTCCCCACACACTGAAACCAAGTCCCCACGCACTGTAATCCTTCCCCACTCACTGAAACACTTCCCCACACACTGAAGCCCCTTCCCCAAACACAGAAACCCCTTCCCCACACACTAAAACCACTTCCCCACACACTGAAACCCCTTCCCCACACACTGAAACCCTTTCCCACACACAGAAACCCCTTCTCCACATACTGAAACCCCTTCCCCACACACTGAAACACCTTCCCCGCACACTGCAACCCATCCCCACACACTGAAACACCTTCCCCACACACTGATACCCCTTCCCCACACACTGAAACCCCTTCTCCTCAGACTGAAAACCCTTCCATACACACTGAAACCCCTTCCCCACACACTAAAACCCATCCCCACAAACTGAAACAACTTCCCCACACACTGAAACAGCTTCCGCACACACTGAAATCCATCCCCACACACTGAAACCCCTTCCCCACAAACTGAAACCGATCCCCACACACTGAAACATCTTCCCCACACACTGAAACCCCATCCCCACACACTGAAACACCTTCCGCACACACTGAAATCCATCCCCACACACTGAAACCCCTTCCCCACAAACTGAAACCCATCCCCACACACTGAAACACCTTCCCCGCACACTGAAACCCCATCCCCACACACTGAAACCCCTTCCCCACACACTGAAACCCATCCCCACACACTGAAACCCCTTCCCCACACACTGAAACCACTTCCCCATCCGCGGAAAAACCTTCCCCACTCACTGAAACCCCTTCCCCACACACTGAAACCCCTTCCCCATACACTGAAACACCTTCCGCACACACTGAAATACATCCCAACAGACTGAAACACCTTCCCCACAAACTGAAACCCCTTCCCCACACACACTGAAACACCTTCCCCACACACTGAAACATCTTCCCCACACATTGAAATACCTTCCCCACACACTGAAACCCCTTTCCCACACAATGAAACACCTTCCCCAGACACTGGAAACCTTCCCCAAACACTGAAACACCTTCCCCAAACACTGAAAGCTCTTCCCCACACACTGAAACAGCTTCCCCACACACTGAAACCCCTCCCCCACACACTGAAACACTTAGCCACACACTGAAACACCTTCGCCACACACTGATACACCTTCACCACACATTGTAACCCCTTCCCCCACACACTGAAACCCTTCCCCATACACTGAAACCCCTTCCCCACACACTGAAACAGCTTCCCCACACACTGAAACACCTTCCTCACACACACTGAAACACCTTCCCCACACACTGAAACATCTTCCTCACACACACTGAAACCCCTTCCCCACACACTGCAACACCTTCCCCACACACTGAAACACCTTCCCCACACACTGAATCACCTCCCCACACACTGAAACCCCTTGCGCACACACTGAAACACCTTCGCCACACACTGATACACCTTCACCACACATTGTAACCCCTTCCCCACACACTGAAACCCTTCCCCATACACTGAAACCCCTTCCCCACACACTGAAACAGCTTCCCCGCACACTGAAACACCTTCCTCACACACACTGAAACACCTTCCCCACACACTGAAACATCTTCCTCACACACACTGAAACCCCTTCCCCACACACTGAAACACCTTCCCCACACACTGAAACACCTTCCCCACACACTGAAACACCTCCCCACACACTGAAACACCTTCCCCACACACTGAAACCCCTTCCCCACAAACTGAAACCCCTTCCGCACATAATGAAACACCATCCCCACACACTGAAACCCCTTCCCCACACACACTGAAACACCTTCCCCACACACTGAAACATCTTCCCCACACATTGAAATACCTTCCCCACACACTGATACCCCTTTCCCACACAATGAAACACCTTCCCCAGACACTGGAAACCTTCCCCAAACACTGAAACACCTTCCCCAAACACTGAAAGCTCTTCCCAACATACTGAAACAGCTTCCGCACACACTGAAATCCTTTCCCCACACACTGAAACACTTCCCCACACACTGAAACACCTTCGCCACACACTGATACACCTTCACCACACATTGTAACCCCTTCCCCACACACTGAAACCCTTCCCCACACACTGAAACCCCTTCCCCACACACTGAAACAGCTTCCCCACACACTGAAACACCTTCCTCACACACTGAAACACCTTCCCCACACACTGAAACATCTTCCTCACACACACTGAAACCCCTTCCCCACACACTGAAACACCTTCCCCACACACTAAAACACCTTCCCCACACACTGAAACACCTCCCCACAAACTGAAACCCCTTGCGCACACACTGAAACACCTTCCCCACAAACTGAATCCCTTCCCTACACACTGAAACCCCTTCCCCAAACACTGAAACACTTCCCAAAACACTGAAACTTCCTCTGCACACACTGAAATCCCTTCCCCACACACTGAAACCCCTTCCCCACACACTGAAACAGCTTCCCCACACACTGAAACACCTTCCTCACACACACTGAAACACCTTCCCCACACACTGAAACATCTTCCTCACACACACTGAAACCCCTTCCCCACACACTGAAACACCTTCCCCACACACTGAAACACCTTCCCCACACACTGAAACACCTCCCCACACACTGAAACCCCTTGCGCACACACTGAAACACCTTCCCCACACACTGAATCCCTTCCCTACACACTGAAACACCTTCCACACACTCTGAAACACTTCCCAAAACACTGAAACGCCTTCTGCACACACTGAAATCCCTTCCCCACACACTGAAACCCCTTCCCCACACACTGAAACACCTTCCCCACAAACTGAAACACATCCCCACAAACTGAAACACATTCCCCACACACTGAAACCCCTTCCCCACAGACTGAGACCCTTCCCCAAAAACTGAAACCCATTCACCACACCCTGAAACACCTTCCCCACACACTGAAACCCTTCCCCACATACTGGAACACATTCCCCACACACTGAAACACCTTCCCCACACATTGAAACCCGTTCCCCACTCACTGAAGCACATCCCCACACAATGAATCCCCATCCCCACACACTGAAACACATCCCCACACACTGAAACAGATTCCCCACACACAGAAACCCCTTCTCCACAGACTGAAACCCCTTCCGCATACAGTGAAATCCTTCCCCACACACTGAAACCCCTTCCCCACAGACTGAAACACATCCCCACACACTGAAACCCCTTCCCCACACACTGAAACACCTTCCCCACACACTGCAACCCATCCCCACACACTGAAACACCTTTCCCACACACTGATACCCCTTCCCCACACACTGAAACCCCTTCTCCACAGACTGAAAACCCTTCCATACACACTGAAACTCCTTCCCCACACACTAAAACCCATCCCTACACACTGAAACAACTTCCCCACACACTGATACCCCTTCCCCAAACACTGAAACCCCTTCCCCACACAATGAAACACCTTCCGCACACACGGAAATCCATCCCCACACACTGAAACCCCTTCCCCACACACTGAAACCCATCCCCACACACTGAAACACCTTCCCCACACACTGAAACCCCATCCCCACACACTGAAACCCTTTCCCCACACACTGAAACCCATCCCCACACACTGAAACCCCTTCCCCACACACTGAAACCCCTTCCCCACACGCGGAAACACCTTCCCCACTCACTGAAACCCCTTCCCCACACACTGAAACCCCTTCCCCATACACTGAAACACCTTCCTCACACACTGAAATACATCCCAACAGACTGAAACACCTTCCCCACAAACAGAAACCCCTTCCCCACACACACTGAAACACCTTCCCCACACACTGAAACATCTTCCCCACACATTGAAATACCTTCCCCACACACTGATACCCCTTTCCCACACAATGAAACACCTTCCCCAGACACTGGAAACCTTCCCCAAACACTGAAACACCATCCCCAAACACTGAAAGCTCTTCCCAACACACTGAAACAGCTTCCGCACACACTGAAACCCCTTCCCCACACACTGAAACACTTACCCACACACTGAAACACCTTCGCCACACACTGATACACCTTCACCACACATTGTAACCCCTTCCCCACACACTGAAACCCTTCCCCACACACTGAAACCCCTTCCCCACACACTGAAACAGCTTCCCCACACACTGAAACACCTTCCTCACACACACTGAAACACCTTCCCCACACACTGAAACATCTTCCTCACACACTGAAACACCTTCCTCACACACACTGAAACACCTTCCCCACACACTGAAACATCTTCCTCACACACACTGAAACCCCTTCCCCACACACTGAAACACCTTCCCCACACACTGAAACACCTTCCCCACACACTGAAACCCCTTCGGCACATAATGAAAGACCTTCCCCACACACTGAAACCCCTTGCCCACACATTGAAACACCTTCCGCACACACTTTTACACCTTCCCCACACACTGAAACCCCTTCTCCACACACAGAAACACATCCCAACACACTGAAACCCATTCCCCACACACTGAAACACATCCCCACACACTGAAACCCCTTCCCCATACAATGAAACACATCCCCACACACTGAAACACCTTCCCCACACACTGAAACCCCTTCCCCACACACTGAAACCCCTTCCCCACACACTGAAACCCCTTCCCCATACACTGAAACACCTTCCGCACACACTGAAATACATCCCAACAGACTGAAACACCTTCCCCACAAACTGAAACCCCTTCCCCACACACACTGAAACACCTTCCCCACACACTGAAACAGCTTCCCCACACATTGAAATACCTTCCCCACACACTGAAACACCTTTCCCACACAATGAAACCCCTTCCCCAGACACTGGAAACCTTCCCCAAACACTGAAACACCTTCCCCAAACATTGAAAGCCCTTCCCCACACACTGAAACAGCTTCCCCACACACTGAAACCCCTTCCCCACACACTGGAACACTTACCCACACACTGAAACCCTTCCCCACACAGTGAAACCCCTTCCCCACACACTGAAGCACATCCCCACGCACTGAAACGACTTCCCCACACACTGAAAAACATTCCCCACACACGGAAATCCCTGCCCCACCCACTGAAACACCTTCCCCACACACTGAAACACATTCCCCACACACTGAAACCCTTCCCCACACACTGAAACCCCTTCGGCACACACTGAAACCCTTCCCCACACACTGAAACCAAGTCCCCACGCACTGTAATCCTTCCCCACTCACTGAAACACTTCCCCACACACTGAAGCCCCTTCCCCAAACACAGAAACCCCTTCCCCACACACTAAAACCACTTCCACACACACTGAAACCCCTTCCCCACACACTGAAACCCTTTCCCACACACAGAAACCCCTTCTCCACATACTGAAACCCCTTCCCCACACACTGAAACACCTTCCCCGCACACTGCAACCCATCCCCACACACTGAAACACCTTCCCCACACACTGATACCCCTTCCCCACACACTGAAACCCCTTCTCCTCAGACTGAAAACCCTTCCATACACACTGAAACTCCTTCCCCACACACTAAAACCCATCCCCACAAACTGAAACAACTTCCCCACACACTGAAACACCTTCCGCACACACTGAAATCCATCCCCACACACTGAAACCCCTTCCCCACAAACTGAAACCCATCCCCACACACTGAAACATCTTCCCCACACACTGAAACCCCTTCCCCACACACTGAAACCCATCCCCACACACTGAAACACCTTCCCCACACACTGAAACCCCATCCCCACACACTGAAACCCTTTCCCCACACACTGAAACCCATCCCCACACACTGAAACCCCTTCCCCACACACTGAAACCCCTTCCCCACACGCGGAAACACCTTCCCCACTCACTGAAACCCCTTCCCCACACACTGAAACCCCTTCCCCATACACTGAAACACCTTCCTCACACACTGAAATACATCCCAACAGACTGAAACACCTTCCCCACAAACAGAAACCCCTTCCCCACACACACTGAAACACCTTCCCCACACACTGAAACATCTTCCCCACACATTGAAATACCTTCCCCACACACTGATACCCCTTTCCCACACAATGAAACACCTTCCCCAGACACTGGAAACCTTCCCCAAACACTGAAACACCATCCCCAAACACTGAAAGCTCTTCCCAACACACTGAAACAGCTTCCGCACACACTGAAACCCCTTCCCCACACACTGAAACACTTACCCACACACTGAAACACCTTCGCCACACACTGATACACCTTCACCACACATTGTAACCCCTTCCCCACACACTGAAACCCTTCCCCACACACTGAAACCCCTTCCCCACACACTGAAACAGCTTCCCCACACACTGAAACACCTTCCTCACACACACTGAAACACCTTCCCCACACACTGAAACATCTTCCTCACACACTGAAACACCTTCCTCACACACACTGAAACACCTTCCCCACACACTGAAACATCTTCCTCACACACACTGAAACCCCTTCCCCACACACTGAAACACCTTCCCCACACACTGAAACACCTTCCCCACACACTGAAACCCCTTCGGCACATAATGACAGACCTTCCCCACACACTGAAACCCCTTGCCCACACATTGAAACACCTTCCGCACACACTTTTACACCTTCCCCACACACTGAAACCCCTTCTCCACACACAGAAACACATCCCAACACACTGAAACCCATTCCCCACACACTGAAACACATCCCCACACACTGAAACCCCTTCCCCATACAATGAAACACATCCCCACACACTGAAACACCTTCCCCACACACTGAAACCCCTTCCCCACACACTGAAACCCCTTCCCCATACACTGAAACACCTTCCGCACACACTGAAATACATCCCAACAGACTGAAACACCTTCCCCACAAACTGAAACCCCTTCCCCACACACACTGAAACACCTTCCCCACACACTGAAACAGCTTCCCCACACATTGAAATACCTTCCCCACACACTGAAACACCTTTCCCACACAATGAAACCCCTTCCCCAGACACTGGAAACCTTCCCCAAACACTGAAACACCTTCCCCAAACATTGAAAGCCCTTCCCCACACACTGAAACAGCTTCCCCACACACTGAAACCCCTTCCCCACACACTGGAACACTTACCCACACACTGAAACCCTTCCCCACACAGTGAAACCCCTTCCCCACACACTGAAGCACATCCCCACGCACTGAAAAGACTTCCCCACACACTGAAAAACATTCCCCACACACGGAAATCCCTGCCCCACCCACTGAAACACCTTCCCCACACACTGAAACACATTCCCCACACACTGAAACCCTTCCCCACACACTGAAACCCCTTCGGCACACACTGAAACCCTTCCCCACACACTGAAACCCCTTCCCCACACACTGAAACCAAGTCCCCACGCACTGTAATCCTTCCCCACTCACTGAAACACTTCCCCACACACTGAAGCCCCTTCCCCAAACACAGAAACCCCTTCCCCACACACTAAAACCACTTCCACACACACTGAAACCCCTTCCCCACACACTGAAACCCTTTCCCACACACAGAAACCCCTTCTCCACATACTGAAACCCCTTCCCCACACACTGAAACACCTTCCCCGCACACTGCAACCCATCCCCACACACTGAAACAACTTCCCCACACACTGATACCCCTTCCCCACACACTGAAACCCCTTCTCCTCAGACTGAAAACCCTTCCATACACACTGAAACTCCTTCCCCACACACTAAAACCCATCCCCACAAACTGAAACAACTTCCCCACACACTGAAACACCTTCCGCACACACTGAAATCCATCCCCACACACTGAAACCCCTTCCCCACAAACTGAAACCCATCCCCACACACTGAAACATCTTCCCCACACACTGAAACCCCATCCCCACACACTGAAACACCTTCCGCACACACTGAAATCCATCCCCACACACTGAAACCCCTTCCCCACAAACTGAAACCCATCCCCACACACTGAAACACCTTCCCCACACACTGAAACCCCATCCCCACACACTGAAACCCCTTCCCCACACACTGAAACACATCCCCACACACTGAAACCCCTTCCCCACACACTGAAACCACTTCCCCATCCGCGGAAAAACCTTCCCCACTCACTGAAACCCCTTCCCCACACACTGAAACCCCTTCCCCATACACTGAAACACCTTCCGCACACACTAAAATACATCCCAACAGACTGAAACACCTTCCCCACAAACTGAAACCCCTTCCCCACACACACTGAAACACCTTCCCCACACACTGAAACATCTTCCCAACACATTGAAATACCTTCCCCACACACTGAAACCCCTTTCCCACACAATGAAACACCTTCCCCAGACACTGGAAACCTTCCCCAAACACTGAAACACCTTCCCCAAACACTGAAAGCCCTTCCCCACACACTGAAACAGCTTCCCCACACACTGAAACCCCTCCCCCACACACTGAAACACTTAGCCACACACTGAAACACCTTCGCCACACACTGATACACCTTCACCACACATTGTAACCCCTTCCCCCACACACTGAAACCCTTCCCCATACACTGAAACCCCTTCCCCACACACTGAAACAGCTTCCCCACACACTGAAACACCTTCCTCACACACACTGAAACACCTTCCCCACACACTGAAACATCTTCCTCACACACACTGAAACCCCTTCCCCACACACTGCAACACCTTCCCCACACACTGAAACACCTTCCCCACACACTGAATCACCTCCCCACACACTGAAACCCCTTGCGCACACACTGAAACACCTTCGCCACACACTGATACACCTTCACCACACATTGTAACCCCTTCCCCACACACTGAAACCCTTCCCCATACACTGAAACCCCTTCCCCACACACTGAAACAGCTTCCCCACACACTGAAACACCTTCCTCACACACACTGAAACACCTTCCCCACACACTGAAACATCTTCCTCACACACACTGAAACCCCTTCCCCACACACTGAAACACCTTCCCCACACACTGAAACACCTTCCCCACACACTGAAACACCTCCCCACACACTGAAACACCTTCCCCACACACTGAAACCCCTTCCCCACAAACTGAAACCCCTTCCGCACATAATGAAACACCATCCCCACACACTGAAACCCCTTCCCCACACACACTGAAACACCTTCCCCACACACTGAAACATCTTCCCCACACATTGAAATACCTTCCCCACACACTGATACCCCTTTCCCACACAATGAAACACCTTCCCCAGACACTGGAAACCTTCCCCCAACACTGAAACACCTTCCCCAAACACTGAAAGCTCTTCCCAACATACTGAAACAGCTTCCGCACACACTGACATCCTTTCCCCACACACTGAAACACTTACCCACACACTGAAACACCTTCGCCACACACTGATACACCTTCAGCACACATTGTAACCCCTTCCCCACACACTGAAACCCTTCCCCACACACTGAAACCCCTTCCCCACACACTGAAACAGCTTCCCCACACACTGAAACACCTTCCTCACACACTGAAACACCTTCCCCACACACTGAAACATCTTCCTCACACACACTGAAACCCCTTCCCCACACACTGAAACACCTTCCCCACACACTGAAACACCTTCCCCACACACTGAAACACCTCCCCACAAACTGAAACCCCTTGCGCACACACTGAAACACCTTCCCCACAAACTGAATCCCTTCCCTACACACTGAAACCCCTTCCCCAAACACTGAAACACTTCCCAAAACACTGAAACTTCTTCTGCACACACTGAAATCCCTTCCCCACACACTGAAATCCCTTCCCCACACACTGAAACAGCTTCCCCACACACTGAAACACCTTCCTCACACACACTGAAACACCTTCCCCACACACTGAAACATCTTCCTCACACACACTGAAACCCCTTCCCCACACACTGAAACACCTTCCCCACACACTGAAACACCTTCCCCACACACTGAAACACCTCCCCACACACTGAAACCCCTTGCGCACACACTGAAACACCTTCCCCACACACTGAATCCCTTCCCTACACACTGAAACACCTTCCACACACACTGAAACACTTCCCAAAACACTGAAACGCCTTCTGCACACACTGAAATCCCTTCCCCACACACTGAAACCCCTTCCCCACACACTGAAACACCTTCCCCACAAACTGAAACACATCCCCACAAACTGAAACACATTCCCCACACACTGAAACCCCTTCCCCACAGACTGAGACCCTTCCCCAAAAACTGAAACCCATTCACCACACCCTGAAACACCTTCCCCACACACTGAAACCCTTCCCCACGTACTGGAACACATTCCCCACACACTGAAACACCTTCCCCACACACTGAAACCCGTTCCCCACTCACTGAAGCACATCCCCACACAATGAATCCCCATCCCCACACACTGAAACACATCCCCACACACTGAAACAGATTCCCCACACACAGAAACCCCTTCTGCACAGACTGAAACCCCTTCCATACACACTAAAACTCCTTCCCCACACACTAAAACCCATCCCTACACACTGAAACAACTTCCCCACACACTGATACCCCTTCCCCAAACACTGAAACCCCTTCCCCACACAATGAAACACCTTCCGCACACACGGAAATCCATCCCCACACACTGAAACCCCTTCCCCACACACTGAAACCCATCCCCACACACTGAAACTCCTTCCCCACACACTGAAACCCCATCCCC
Source organism: Heterodontus francisci (assembly GCF_036365525.1). NCBI lineage: Eukaryota > Metazoa > Chordata > Chondrichthyes > Heterodontiformes > Heterodontidae > Heterodontus > Heterodontus francisci. The sequence continues at coordinate 382,903 of NW_027140299.1, forward strand.
ATTCACTGAAACCCTTTCCCCACACACTGAAACCCATCCCCACACACTGAAACCCCTTCCCCACACACTGAAACCCCTTCCCCACACGCGGAAACACCTTCCCCACTCACTGAAACCCCTTCCCCACACACTGAAACCCCTTCCCCATACACTGAAACACCTTCCGCACACACTGAAATACATCCCAACAGACTGAAACACCTTCCCCACAAACAGAAACCCCTTCCCCACACACACTGAAACACCTTCCCCACACACTGAAACATCTTCCCCACACATTGAAATACCTTCCCCACACACTGATACCCCTTTCCCACACAATGAAACACCTTCCCCAGACACTGGAAACCTTCCCCAAACACTGAAACACCTTCCCCAAACACTGAAAGCTCTTCCCAACACACTGAAACAGCTTCCGCACACACTGAAACCCCTTCCCCACACACTGAAACACTTACCCACACACTGAAACACCTTCGCCACACACTGATACACCTTCACCACACATTGTAACCCCTTCCCCACACACTGAAACCCTTCCCCACACACTGAAACCCCTTCCCCACACACTGAAACAGCTTCCCCACACACTGAAACACCTTCCTCACACACACTGAAACACCTTCCCCACACACTGAAACATCTTCCTCACACACACTGAAACCCCTTCCCCACACACTGAAACACCTTCCCCACACACTGAAACACCTTCCCCACACACTGAAACACCTCCCCACAAACTGAAACCCCTTGCGCACACACTGAAACACCTTCCCCACAAACTGAATCCCTTCCCTACACACTGAAACCCCTTCCCCAAACACTGAAACACTTCCCAAAACACTGAAACGTCTTCTGCACACACTGAAATCCCTTCCCCACACACTGAAACCCCTTCCCCACACACTGAAACACCTTCTCCACATACTGAAACCCCATCCCCACTAACTGAAACACATCCCCACAAACTGAAACACATTCCCCACACACTGAAACCCCTTCCCCACAGACTGAAACCCTTCGCCAAAAACTGAAACCCATTCACCACACACTGAAACCCTTCCCCACACACTGAAACCCTTCCCCACATACTGAAACACATTCCCCACACACTGAAACACCTTCCCCACACACTGAAACCCGTTCCCCACTCACTGAAGCAAATCCCCACACAATGAATCCCCATCCCCACACACTGAAACACATCCCCACACACTGAAACAGATTCCCCACACACAGAAACCCCTTCCCCACAGACTGAAACCCCTTCCGCATACAGTGAAACCCTTCCCCACACACTGAAACCCCTTCCCCACAGACTGAAACACATCCCCACACACTGAAACCCCTTCCCCACACACTGAAACCCCCTCCGCACACACTGAAACACCTTCCCCACCCACAGAAACCCCTCCCCCACACACTGAAACGCCTTCCGCTCACACTGAAACCCCTTCCACACATACAGAAACCCCTTCCCCATACACTGAAACAAATCCCCACACACTGAAACCCCTTCCCCACACACTGAAACCACTTCCCCACACACTGATACCCCTTCCCCACACACTGAAACCCCTTCCGCACACAATGAAACACCTTCCCCACACTATGATACTCCGTCCCCACAAACTGAAACACCTTCCGCACACACTGAAACCCATTCCGCACACAATGAAACCCCTTCCCCACACACTGAAACCCCTTCCCCACACACTGAAATACCTTCCGCACACACTGAAACCCCTTCCGCACACACTGAAACAACTTCCCCACACACTGAAACCCCTTCCACACACACTGAAACACCTTCCCCACCCACTGAAACCCCATCCCCAATCACTGAAACACATCCCCACAAACTGAAACACATTCCCCACACACTGAAACCCCTTCCCCACAGACTGAAACCATTCCCCAAAAACTGAAACCCATTCACCACACACTGAAACACATTCCCCACACACTGAAACCCTTCCCCACATACTGAAACACATTCCCCACACACTGAAACCCCTTCCCCACTCACTGAAACCCTTTCCCCACACACTGAAACGCCTTCCGCACACACTGAAACCCCTTCCGCATGCACTGAAATAAATACCCCATGCACTGAAACACATCCCCGCACACTGAAGCCCAATTCCCCACACACTGAAACACATCCCCGCACACTGAAACCCCTTCCCCACAGGGGCGGCACAGTGTCGCAGTGGTTAGCACCGCAGCCTCACAGCTCCAGCGACCCGGGTTCAATTCTGGGTGCTGCCTGTGTGGAGTTTGCAAGTTCTCCCTGTGTCTGCGTGGGTTTCCTCCGGGTGCTCCGGTTTCCTCCCACATGCCAAAGACTTGCAGGTTGATAGGTAAATTGGCCATTATAAATTGCCCTTAGTATAGGTAGGTGGGAGGGAAATATAGGGACAGGTGGGGATGTGGTAGGAATATGGAATTAGAGAAGAATTAGTATAAATGGGTGGTTGATGGTCGGCACAGATTCGGTGGGCCGAAGGGCCTGTTTCAGTGCTGTAACTCTAAAACTAAAAAACTAAAACTAAATGAATCCCCTCCCCCATACACTGAAACACATCCCCACACACTGAAACAGATTCCCCACACACTGAAACCCCTTCCCCACCCACTGAAACCCATTCCGCATCCAGTGAAACCCTTCCCCACACACTGAAACACATCCCCACAGACTGAAACCCCTACCCCACACACTGAAACCCCCTTCCGCGCACACTGAAACACCTTCCCCACACACAGAAACCCCTCCCCCACACACTGAAACCCCTTCCGCACACACGGAAACCCCTTCTGCACACACTGAAACCCCTTCCCCATGCACTGAAACACATACCCACACATTGAAACCCCTTCCGCAGACAATGAAACACCTTCCCCACGCACTGATACCCCTTCCCCACACACTGAAACACCTTCCGCACACACTGAAACCCCTTCCGCACACAATGAAACACCTTCCCCACACACTGAAACCCCTTCCCCACACACTGAAACCCCCCGCACACACTGAAACCCCTTCCGCACACACTGAAACCCCTTCCCCACACACTGAAACAACTTCCCCACACACTGAAACCCCTTCCCCACAAACTGAAATCCCTTCCACACACACTGAAACACCTTCCCCACACACTGAAACCCCTTCCGCAAACAGTGAAACCCTTCCCCACACACTGAAACCCCTTCTCCACACACTGTAACACATCCCCAAACACTGAAACCCCTTCCCCACACACTGAAACTCATCCCCACACACCGAAACCCCTTCCCCACACACTGAAACACATCCCCACACACTGAAACACCTTCCCCACACAATGAAACCCCTTCCCCACACACTGAAACCCCATCCGCCCGCAGTGAAACCCTTCCCCACACACTGAAACCCCTTCCCACTCACTGAAACCCCTTCCGCACACACTGAAACACATCCCCACAGACTGAAACCCCTACCCCACACACTGAAACCCCCTTCCGCGCACACTGAAACACCTTCCCCACACACAGAAACACCTCCCCCACACACTGAAACCCCTTCCGCACACACTGAAACCCCTTCTGCACACACTGAAACCCCTTCCCCATGCACTGAAACACATCCCCACACACTGAAACCCCTTCCGCAGACAATGAAACACCTTCCCCACGCACTGATACCCCTTCCCCACACACTGAAACACCTTCCGCACACACTGAAACCCCTTCCGCACACAATGAAACACCTTCCCCACACACTGAAACCCCTTCCCCACACACTGAAACCCCTTCCGCACACACTGAAACACCTTCCGCACACACTGAAACCCCTTCCCCACACACTGAAACAACTTCCCCACACACTGAAACCCCTTCCCCACAAACTGAAATCCCTTCCACACACACTGAAACACCTTCCCCACACACTGAAACCCCTTCCGCAAACAGTGAAACCCTTCCCCACACACTGAAACCCCTTCCCCACACACTGTAACACATCCCCAAACACTGAAACCCGTTCCCCACACACTGAAACTCATCCCCACACACCGAAACCCCTTCCCCACACACTGAAACACATCCCCACACACTGAAACACCTTCCCCACACAATGAAACCCCTTCCCCACACACTGAAACCCCATCCGCCCGCAGTGAAACCCTTCCCCACACACTGAAACCCCTTCCCCACACACTGAAACACCTTCCCCACACACTGAAACCCTTCCCCACACACTGAAACACCTTCCGCACACACTGAAACACCTTCCCCAGACACTGAAACCCCTTCCCCACACACTGAAACCCCATCCGCACATACTGAAACACCTTCCCCACGCACTGAAACCCCTTCCCCACACACTGATACCCCTTCTGCACACAGTGAAACCCTTCCCCACACACTGAAACACCTTCCCCACACACTGAAACACATCCTCACACTCTGAAACCCTTTCCCCACACACTGATACACATCCCCACACACTGAAACAGATTCCCCACACACTGAAACCCCTTCCCCACCCACTGAAACCCATTCCGCATCCAGTGAAACCCTTCCCCACACACTGAAACACATCCCCACACACTGAAACACCATCCCCACACACTGAAACCCCTTCCCCACACACTGAAACCCCTTCCCCACACACTGAAACACCTTCCGCACACACTGAAATACATCCCAACAGACTGAAACACCTTCCCCACAAACTGAAACCCCTTCCCCACACACACTGAAACACCTTCCGCACACACTGAAACCCCTTCCCCACACACTGAAACCCCTTCCCCATACACTGAAACACCATCCGCACAAACTGAAATACATCCCAACTTGCTGAAACACCTTCCACACAAACTGAAACCCCTTCCCCACACACACTGAAACACCTTCCCCACACACTGAAACACCTTCCCCACACATTGAAATACCTTCCCCACACACTGAAACACCTTTCCCACACAATGAAACCCCTTCCCCAGACACTGGAAACCTTCCCCAAACACTGAAACACCTTCCCCAAACACTGAAAGCCCTTCCCCACACACTGAAACAGCTTCCCCACACACTGAAAGCCCTTCCCCACACACTGAAACACTTACCCACACACTGAAACACCTTCCCCACACACTGATACACCTTAACCACACATTGTAACCCCTTCCCCACACACTGGAACCCTTCCTCACACACTGAAACCCCTTCCCCACACACTGAAACACCTTCCCCACACACTGAAACACCTTCCTCACACACACTGAAACACCTTCCTCACACACGGAAACACATCCCCACACACTGAAACCCCTTCTGCACACACTGAAACACCTTCCCCACACACTGAAACCCTTCCCCACACACTGAAACACCTTCCACACACACTGAAACACTTCCCAAAACACTGAAACACCTTCCCCACAAACTGTAACACATCCCCACACACTAAAACCCCTTCCCCACACACGGAAACACATCCCCACACTCCGAAACCCCTTCCCCACACACTGAAACACATCCCCACACACTGAAACACCTTCCCCACACAATGAAACCACTTCCCCACACACTGAAACCCCATCCGCCCGCAGTGAAACCCTTCCCCACACACTGAAACCCCTTCCCCACACACTGAAACACATTGCCCACACACTGAAACCCTTCCCCACACACTGAAACACCTTCCGCACACACTGAAACACCTTCCCCAGACACTGAAACCCCTTCCCCACACACTGAAACCCCATCCGCACATACTGAAACACCTTCCCCACACACTGAAACCCCTTCCCCACACACTGAAACCCCTTCTGCACACAGTGAAACCCTTCCCCACACACTGAAACACCTTCCCCACACACTGAAACACATCCTCACACTCTGAAACCCTTTCCCCACACACTGAAACACATCCCCACACACTGAGACCCCTTTCCCACACACTGAAACACCTTCCCCACACACTGAAACACCTTCCCCACACACTGAAACCCCTTCCCCACAAACTGAAACCCCTTCCGCACATAATGAAACACCATCCCCACACACTGAAATCCCTTGCCCACACACTGAAAGCCTTCCACACATAATGAAAGACCTTCCCCACACGCTGAAACCCCTTGCTCACACATTGAAACACCATCCCCACACACTGAAACACCTTCCCCACACACTGAAACCCCTTCCCCACACACTGAAACACATCCCAACACACTGAAACCCATTCCCCACACACTGAAACACATCCCCACACACTGAAACCCCTTCCCCACACACTGAAACACATCCCCACACACTGTAACACCTTCCCCACACACTGAAACCCCTTCACCACACACTGAAACCCCTTCCCCACACACTGAAACACCTTCCGCACACACTGAAATACATCCCAACAGACTGAAACACCTTCCCCACAAACTGAAACCCATTCCCCACACACACTGAAACACCTTCCGCACATACTGAAACCCCTTCCCCACACACTGAAACCCCTTCCCCATGCACTGAAACACCATCCGCACACACTGAAATACATCCCAACAGGCTGAAAAACCTTCCCCACAAACTGAAACCCCTTCCCCACACACACTGAAACACCTTCCCCACACACTGAAACACCTTCCCCACACATTGAAATACCTTCCCCACACATTGAAACACCTTTCCCACACAATGAAACCCCTTCCCCAGACACTGGAAACCTTCCCCAAACACTGAAACACCTTCCCCAAACACTGAAAGCCCTTCCCCACACACTGAAACAGCTTCCCCACACACTGAAACCCCTTCCCCACACACTGAAACACTTACCCACACACTGAAACACCTTCCCCACACACTGATACACCTTCACCACACATTGTAACCCCTTCCCCACACACTGAAACCCTTCCCCACACACTGAAACCCCTTCCCCACACACTGAAACACCTTCCCCACACACTGAAACACCTTCCTCACACACACTGTAACACCTTCCTCACACACTGAAACATCTTCCTCACACACACTGAAACCCCTTCCCCACACACTGAAACACCTTCCCCACACACTGAAACACCTCCCCACACACTGAAACCCCTTCTGCACACACTGAAACACCTTCCCCACACACTGAGACCCTTCCCCACACACTGAAACACCTTCCACACACACTGAAACACTTCCCAAAACACTGAAACACCTTCCCCACACACTGAAACCCCTTCCCCACACACTGAAACCACTTCACCACACACTGAAACACCTTCCCCACACACTGAAACCCCATCCCCAGACACTGAAACACATCCCCACAAACTGAAACACATTCCCCACACACTGAAACCCCTTCCCCACAGACTGAAACCCTTCCCCAAAAACAAACCCATTCACCACATACTGAAACACATTCCCCACACACTGAAACACCGTCCCCACACACTGAAACCCGTTCCCCACACACTGAAACGCCTTCCGCAAACACTGAAACCACATCCGCACACACTGAAACTCATTCCCCACACACTGAAACACATCCCCACACACTGAAGCCCCTTCCCCACACACTGAAGCACATCCCCACACAATGAATCCCCTTCCCCACACACTGAAACACATCCCCACTCACTGAAACAGATTCCCCACACATTGAAACCCCTTCCCCACATACTGAAGCCCCTTCCGCATACAGTGAAACCCTTCCCCACACACTGAAACACCCTCCTCACAGACTGATACACATCCCCACACACTGAAACCCCTTCCCCACACACAGAAACCCCCTTCCGCGCACACTGAAACACCTTCCCCGCCCACAGAAACCACTCCCCCACACACTGAAACCCATTCCGTTCACACTGAAACCCCTTCCGCACACACTGAAACCCCTTCCCCATACACTGAAACACATCCCCACACACTGAAACCCCTTCCCCACACACTGAAACCACTTCCCCACACACTGATACCCCTTCCCCACACTCTGAAAACGCTTCCGCAGACAATGAAACACCTTCCCCACACAGTGAAACGCCTTCCCCAAACACTGATACCCCTTCCCCATACACTGAAACACCTTCCGCACACACTGAAACTCATCCCAACAGATTGAAACACCATCCCCACAAACTGAAACCCCTTCCCCACACACACTGAAATACCTTCCCCACACACTGAAATTCCTTCCCCACACATTGAAATACCTTTCCCACACAATGAAACCCCTTCCCCAGACACTGGAAACCTTCCCCAAACACTTAAACACCTTCCCCAAACACTGAAAGCCCTTCCCCACACACTGAAACAGCTTCCCCACACACTGAAACCCCTTCCCCACACACTGAAACACTTACCCACACACTGAAACACCTTTCCCACACACTGATACACCTTCACCACACATTGTAACCCCTTCCCCACTCACTGAAACCCTTCCCCACACACTGAAACCCCTTCCCCACACATTGAAACACCTTCCCCACACACTGAAACACCTTCCTCACACACACTGAAACACCTTCCTCACACACTGAAACATCTTCCTCACACACACTGAAACCCCTTCCCCACACACTGAAACACCTTCCCCACACACTGAAACACCTTCCGCACACACTGAAACACCTTCCCCATACACTGAAACCCCTTCCCCACACACTGAAACCCCATCCGCACATACTGAAACACCTTCCCCACACACTGAAACACATCCCAACACACTGAAACCCATTCCCCACACACTGAAACACATCCCCACACACTGAAACCCCTTCCCCACACACTGAAACACATCCCCACACACTGAAACACCTTCCCCACACACTGAAACCCCTTCCCCACACACTGAAACCCCTTCCCCACACACTGAAACACCATCCGCACACACTGAAATACATCCCAACAGACTGAAACACCTTCCCCACAAACTGAAACCCCTTCCCCACACACACTGAAACACCTTCCGCACACACTGAAACCCCTTCCCCACACACTGAAACCCCTTCCCCATACACTGAAACACCATCCGCACACACTGAAATACATCCCAACAGGCTGAAACACCTTCCCCACAAACTGAAACCCCTTCCCCACACACACTGAAACACCTTCCCCACACACTGAAACACCTTCCCCACACATTGAAATTGCTTCCCCACACACTGAAACACCTTTCCCACACAATGAAACCCCTTCCCCAGACACTGGAAACCTTCCCCAGACACTGAAACACCTTCCCCAAACATTGAAAGCCCTTCCCCACACACTGAAACAGCTTCCCCACACACTGAAAGCCCTTCCCCACACACTGAAACACTTACCCACACACTGAAACACCTTCCCCACACACTGATACACCTTTACCACACATTGTAACCCCTTCCCCACACACTGAAACCCTTCCCCACACACTGAAACCCCTTCCCCACACACTGAAACCCCTTCCCCACACACTGAAACACCTTCCTCACACACACTGAAACACCTTCCTCACACACTGAAACATCTTCCTCACACACACTGAAACCCCTTCCCCACACACTGAAACACCTTCCCCACACACGGAAACACATCCCCACACACTGAAACCCCTTCTGCTCACACTGAAACACCTTCCCCACACACTGAGACCCTTCCCCACACACTGAAACACCTTCCACACACACTGAAACACTTCTCAAAACACTGAAACACCTTCCTCACACACTGAAACCCCTTCCGCACACAGTGAAACCCTTCCCCACGCACTGAAACACCTTCCCCACAAACTGTAACACATCCCCACACACTGAAACCCCTTCCCCACACACGGAAACACATCCCCACACTCCGAAACCCCTTCCCCACACACTGAAACACATCCCCACACACTGAAACACCTTCCCCACACAATGAAACCACTTCCCCACACACTGAAACCCCATCCGCCCGCAGTGAAACCCTTCCCCACACACTGAAACCCCTTCCCCACACACTGAAACACCTTCCCCACACACTGAAACCCTTCCCCACACACTGAAACACCTTCCGCACACACTGAAACACCTTCCCCAGACACTGAAACCCCTTCCCCACACACTGAAACCCCAACCGCACATACTGAAACACCTTCCCCACACACTGAAACCCCTTCCCCACACACTGAAACCCCTTCTGCACACTCTGAAACACATCCCCACACACTGAGACCCCTTTCCCACACACTGAAACACCTTCCCCACACACTGAAACACCTTCCCCACACACTGAAACCCCTTCCCCACAAACTGAAACCCCTTCCCCACACACACTGAAACACCTTCCCCACACACTGAAACACCTTCCCCACACATTGAAATACCTTCCCCACACACTGAAACACCTTTCCCACACAATGAAACCCCTTCCCCAGACACTGGAAACCTTCCCCAGACACTGAAACACCTTCCCCAAACACTGAAAGCCCTTCCCCACACACTGAAACAGCTTCCCCACACACTGAAACCCCTTCCCCACACACTGAAACACTTACCCACACACTGAAACACCTTCCCCACACACTGATACACCTTCACCACACATTGTAACCCCTTCCCCACACACTGAAACCCTTCCCCACACACTGAAACCCCTTCCCCACACACTGAAACACCTTCCCCACACACTGAAACACCTTCCTCACACACACTGAAACACCTTCCTCACACACTGAAACATCTTCCTCACACACACTGAAACCCCTTCCCCACACACTGAAACACCTTCCCCACACACGGAAACACATCCCCACACACTGAAACCCCTTCTGCACACACTGAAACACCTTCCCCACACACTGAGACCCTTCCCCACACACTGAAACACCTTCCACACACACTGAAACACTTCTCAAAACACTGAAACACCTTCCCCACACACTGAAACCCCTTCCGCACACAGTGAAACCCTTCCCCACACACTGAAACCCCTTCCCCACAAACTGTAACACATCCCCACACACTGAAACCCCTTCCCCACACACGGAAACACATCCCCACACTCCGAAACCCCTTCCCCACACACTGAAACACATCCCCACACACTGAAACACCTTCCCCACACAATGAAACCACTTCCCCACACACTGAAACCCCATCCGCCCGCAGTGAAACCCTTCCCCACACACTGAAACCCCTTCCCCACACACTGAAACACCTTCCCCACACACTGAAACCCTTCCCCACACACTCAAACACCTTCCGCACATACTGAAACACCTTCCCCAGACACTGAAAACCCTTCCCCACACACTGAAACCCCATCCGCACATACTGAAACACCTTCCCCACACACTGAAACCCCTTCCCCACACACTGAAACCCCTTCTGCACACAGTGAAACCCTTCCCCACACACTGAAACACCTTCCCCACACACTGAAACACATCCTCACACTCTGAAACCCTTTCCCCACACACTGAAACACATCCCCACACACTGAGACCCCTTTCCCACACACTGAAACACCTTCCCCACACACTGAAACACCTTCCCCACACACTGAAACCCCTTCCCCACAAAATGAAACCCCTTCCGCACATAATGAAACACCATCCCCACACACTGAAACACATCCCCACACACTGAAACCCCTTCCCCACAAAATGAAACACATCCCCACACACTGAAACACCTTCCCCACACACTGAAAGCCCTTCCCCACACACTGAAACCCCTTCCCCACACACTGAAACACCTTCCGCACACACTGAAATACATCCCAACAGACTGAAACACCTTCCCCACAATCTGAAACCCCTTCCCCACACACACTGAAACACCTTCCGCACACACTGAAACCCCTTCCCCACACACTGAAACCCCTTCCCCATTCACTGAAACACCATCCGCACACACTGAAATACATCCCAACAGGCTGAAACACCTTCCCCACAAACTGAAACCCCTTCCCCACACACACTGAAACACCTTCCCCACACACTGAAACACCTTCCCCACACATTGAAATACCTTCCCCACACATTGAAACACCTTTCCCACACAATGAAACCCCTTCCCCAGACACTGGAAACCTTCCCCAAACACTGAAACACCTTCCCCAAACACTGAAACCCCTTCCCCACACACTGAAACACTTACCCACACACTGAAACACCTTCCCCACACACTGATACACCTTCACCACACATTGTAACCCCTTCCCCACACACTGAAACCCTTCCCCACACACTGAAACCCCTTCCCCACACACTGAAACACCTTCCCCACACACTGAAACACCTTCCTCACACACACTGAAACACCTTCCTCACACACTGAAACATCTTCCTCACACACACTGAAACCCCTTCCCCACACACTGAAACACCTTCCCCAAACACTGAAACACCTCCCCACACACTGAAACCCCTTCTGCACACACTGAAACACCTTCCCCACACACTGAGACCCTTCCCCACACACTGAAACACCTTCCACACACACTGAAACACTTCCCAAAACACTGAAACACCTTCCCCACACACTGAAACCCCTTCCCCACACACTGAAACCCCTTCACCACACACTGAAACACCTTCCCCACACACTGAAACCCCATCCCCAGACACTGAAACACATCCCCACAAACTGAAACACATTCCCCACACACTGAAACCCCTTCCCCACAGACTGAAACCCTTCCCCAAAAACAGAAACCCATTCACCACATACTGAAACACATTCCCCACACACTGAAACACCGTCCCCACACACTGAAACCCGTTCCCCACACACTGAAACGCCTTCCGCAAACACTGAAACCACATCCGCACACACTGAAACTCATTCCCCACACACTGAAACACATCCCCACACACTGAAGCCCCTTCCCCACACACTGAAGCACATCCCCACACAATGAATCCCCTTCCCCACACACTGAAACACATCCCCACTCACTGAAACAGATTCCCCACACATTGAAACCCCTTCCCCACATACTGAAGCCCCTTCCGCATACAGTGAAACCCTTCCCCACACACTGAAACACCCTCCTCACAGACTGAAACACATCCCCACACACTGAAACCCCTTCCCCACACACAGAAACCCCCTTCCGCGCACACTGAAACACCTTCCCCACCCACAGAAACCCCTCCCCCACACACTGAAACCCATTCCGTTCACACTGAAACCCCTTCCGCACACACTGAAACCCCTTCCCCATACACTGAAACACATCCCCACACACTGAAACCCCTTCCCCACACACTGAAACCACTTCCCCACACACTGATACCCCTTCCCCACACTCTGAAAACGCTTCCGCAGACAATGAAACACCTTCCCCACACAGTGAAACCCCTTCCCCAAACACTGATACCCCTTCCCCATACACTGAAACACCTTCCGCACACACTGAAATACATCCCAACAGATTGAAACACCTTCCCCACAAACTGAAACCCCTTCCCCACACACACTGAAATACCTTCCCCACACACTGAAATTCCTTCCCCACACATTGAAATACCTTTCCCACACAATGAAACCCCTTCCCCAGACACTGGAAACCTTCCCCAAACACTTAAACACCTTCCCCACACACTGATACCCCTTCCCCACACTCTGAAAACGCTTCCGCAGACAATGAAACACCTTCCCCACACAGTGAAACCCCTTCCCCAAACACTGATACCCCTTCCCCATACACTGAAACACCTTCCGCACACACTGAAATACATCCCAACAGATTGAAACACCTTCCCCACAAACTGAAACCCCTTCCCCACACACACTGAAATACCTTCCCCACACACTGAAATTCCTTCCCCACACATTGAAATACCTTTCCCACACAATGAAACCCCTTCCCCAGACACTGGAAACCTTCCCCAAACACTTAAACACCTTCCCCAAACACTGAAAGCCCTTCCCCACACACTGAAACAGCTTCCCCACACACTGAAACACCTTTCCCACACACTGATACACCTTCACCACACATTGTAACCCCTTCCCCACACACTGAAACCCTTCCCCACAAACTGAAACCCCTTCCCCACACATTGAAACACCTTCCCCACACACTGAAACATCTTCCTCACACGCACTGAAACCCCTTCCCCACACACTGAAACACCTTCCCCACACACTGAAAAACCCTCCCCACACACTGAAACACCTCCCCACACACTGAAACCCCTTGCGCACACACTGAAACACCTTCCCCACACACTGAAACCCCTTCCCCATACACTGAAACACCTTCTGCACACACTGAATTACATCCCAACAGGCTGAAACACCTTCCCCACAAACTGAAACCCCTTCCCCACACACTGAAACACCTTCCCCACACATTGAAATACCTTCCCCACACACTGAAACACCTTTCCCACACAATGAAACCCCTTCCCCAGACACTGGAAACCTTCCCCAAACACTGAAACACCTTCCACAAACACTGAAAGCCCTTCCCCACACACTGAAACAGCTTCCCCACACACTGAAACCCCTTCCCCACACTCTGAAACACTTACCCACACACTGAAACACCTTCCCCACACACTGATACACCTTCACCACACATTGTAACCCCTTCCCCACACACTGAAACCCTTCCCCACACACTGAAACCCCTTCCCCACACACTGAAACACCTTCCCCACACACTGAAACACCTTCCTCACACACACTGAAACACCTTCCTCACACACTGAAACATCTTCCTCACACACACTGAAACCCCTTCCCCACACACTGAAACACCTTCCCCACACACTGAAACACCTCCCCACACACTGAAACCCCTTCTGCACACACTGAAACACCTTCCCCACACACTGAGACCCTTCCCCACACACTGAAACACCTTCCACACACACTGAAACACTTCCCAAAACACTGAAACACCTTCCCCACACACTGAAACCCCTTCCCCACACACTGAAACCCCTTCACCACACACTGAAACACCTTCCCCACACACTGAAACCCCATCCCCAGACACTGAAACACATCCCCACAAACTGAAACACATTCCCCACACACTGAAACCCCTTCCCCACAGATTGAAACCCTTCCCCAAAAACAGAAACCCATTCACCACACACTGAAACACATTCCCCACACACTGAAACCCTTCCCCACATACTGAAACACATTCGCCACACACTGAAACACCGTCCCCACACACTGAAACCCTTTCCCCACACACTGAAACGCCTTCCGCAAACACTGAAACCACATCCGCACACACTGAAACGCATTCCCCACACACTGAAACACATCCCCACACACTGAAGCCCCTTCCCCACACATAGAAGCACATCCCCACACCCTGAAACATATTCCCCACACACAGAAACCCCTTCCCCACATACTGAAACCCCTTCCGCATACAGTGAAACCCTTCCCCACACACTGAAACCCCTTCCTCACAGACTGAAACACATCCCCACACACTGAAACCCCTTCCCCACACACAGAAACCCCCTTCCGCGCACACTGAAACACCTTCCCCACCCACAGAAACCCCTCCCCCACACACTGAAACCCATTCCGCTCACACTGAAACCCCTTCCGCACACACTGAAACCCCTTCCCCATACACTGAAACACATCCCCACACACTGAAACCCCATCCCCACACACTGAAACCACTTCCCCACACACTGATACCCCTTCCCCACCTCTGAAGACGCTTCCGCAGACAATGAAACACCTTCCCCACACAGTGAAACCCCTTCCCCAAACACTGATACCCCTTCCCCATACACTGAAACACCTTCCGCACACACTGAAATACATCCCAACAGATTGAAACACCTTCCCCACAAACTGAAACCCCTTCCCCACACACACTGAAATACCTTCCCCACACACTGAAATTCCTTCCCCACACATTGAAATACCTTTCCCACACAATGAAACCCCTTCCCCAGACACTGGAAACCTTCCCCAAACACTTAAACACCTTCCCCAAACACTGAAAGCCCTTCCCCACACACTGAAACAGCTTCCCCACACACTGAAACCCCTTCCCCACACACTGAAACACTTACCCACACACTGAAACACCTTTCCCACACACTGATACACCTTCACCACACATTGTAACCCCTTCCCCACACACTGAAACCCTTCCCCACAAACTGAAACCCCTTCCCCACACATTGAAACACCTTCCCCACACACTGAAACATCTTCCTCACACGCACTGAAACCCCTTCCCCACACACTGAAACACCTTCCCCACACACTGAAAAACCCTCCCCACACACTGAAACACCTCCCCACACACTGAAACCCCTTGCGCACACACTGAAACACCTTCCCCACACACTGAAACCCCTTCCCCATACACTGAAACACCTTCTGCACACACTGAATTACATCCCAACAGGCTGAAACACCTTCCCCACAAACTGAAACCCCTTCCCCACACACTGAAACACCTTCCCCACACATTGAAATACCTTCCCCACACACTGAAACACCTTTCCCACACAATGAAACCCCTTCCCCAGACACTGGAAACCTTCCCCAAACACTGAAACACCTTCCACAAACACTGAAAGCCCTTCCCCACACACTGAAACAGCTTCCCCACACACTGAAACCCCTTCCCCACACTCTGAAACACTTACCCACACACTGAAACACCTTCCCCACACACTGATACACCTTCACCACACATTGTAACCCCTTCCCCACACACTGAAACCCTTCCCCACACACTGAAACCCCTTCCCCACACACTGAAACACCTTCCCCACACACTGAAACACCTTCCTCACACACACTGAAACACCTTCCTCACACACTGAAACATCTTCCTCACACACACTGAAACCCCTTCCCCACACACTGAAACACCTTCCCCACACACTGAAACACCTCCCCACACACTGAAACCCCATCTGCACACACTGAAACACCTTCCCCACACACTGAGACCCTTCCCCACACACTGAAACACCTTCCACACACACTGAAACACTTCCCAAAACACTGAAACACCTTCCCCACACACTGAAACCCCTTCCCCACACACTGAAACCCCTTCACCACACACTGAAACACCTTCCCCACACACTGAAACCCCATCCCCAGACACTGAAACACATCCCCACAAACTGAAACACATTCCCCACACACTGAAACCCCTTCCCCACAGATTGAAACCCTTCCCCAAAAACAGAAACCCATTCACCACACACTGAAACACATTCCCCACACACTGAAACCCTTCCCCACATACTGAAACACATTCGCCACACACTGAAACACCGTCCCCACACACTGAAACCCTTTCCCCACACACTGAAACGCCTTCCGCAAACACTGAAACCACATCCGCACACACTGAAACGCATTCCCCACACACTGAAACACATCCCCACACACTGAAGCCCCTTCCCCACACATAGAAGCACATCCCCACACCCTGAAACATATTCCCCACACACAGAAACCCCTTCCCCACATACTGAAACCCCTTCCGCATACAGTGAAACCCTTCCCCACACACTGAAACCCCTTCCTCACCGACTGAAACACATCCCCACACACTGAAACCCCTTCCCCACACACAGAAACCCCCTTCCGCGCACACTGAAACACCTTCCCCACCCACAGAAACCCCTCCCCCACACACTGAAACCCATTCCGCTCACACTGAAACCCCTTCCGCACACACTGAAACCCCTTCCCCATACACTGAAACACATCCCCACACACTGAAACCCCATCCCCACACACTGAAACCACTTCCCCACACACTGATACCCCTTCCCCACCTCTGAAGACGCTTCCGCAGACAATGAAACACCTTCCCCACACAGTGAAACCCCTTCCCCAAACACTGATACCCCTTCCCCATACACTGAAACACCTTCCGCACACACTGAAATACATCCCAACAGACTGAAACACCTTCCCCACAAACTGAAACCCCTTCCCCACACACACTGAAACACCTTCCCCACACACTGAAATTCCTTCCCCACACATTGAAATACCTTCCCCACACACTGAAACACCTTTCCCACACAATGAAACCCCTTCCCCAGACACTGGAAACCTTCCCCAAACACTGAAACACCTTCCACAAACACTGAAACACATCCCCACACACTGAAACACTTACCCACACACTGAAACACCTTTCCCACACACTGATACACCTTCACCACACATTGTAACCCCTTTCCCACACACTGAAACCCTTCCCCACACACAGAAACCCCTTCCCCACACACTGAAACACCTTCCTCACACACTGAGACACCTTCCTCACACACACTGAAACACCTTCCCCACACACTGAAACATCTTCCTCACACGCACTGAAACCCCTTCCCCACACACTGAAACACCTTCCCCACACACTGAAAAACCCTCCCCACACACTGAAACACCTCCCCACACACTGAAACCCGTTGCGCACACACTGAAACACCTTCCCCACACACTGAAACCCGTCCCCACACACTGAAACACCTTCCACACACACTGAAACACTTCCCAAAACACTGAAACACCTTCCCCACACACTGAAACCCCTTCCCCACACACTGAAACCCCTTCACCACACACTGAAACCCCATCCCCACACACTGAAACACATCCCCAAAAACTGAAACACATTCCCCACACACTGAAACTCCTTCCCCACAGACTGAAACACTTCCCCAAAAACTGAAACCCATTCACCACACACTGAAACACATTCCCCACACACTGAAACCCTTCCCCACACACTGAAAAACATTCCCCACACACTGAACCACCTTCCCCACACACTGAAAGCCGTTCCCCACACACTGAAACGCCTTCCGCACGCACTGAAACCCCATCCACACACACTGAAACACATTCCCCACACACTGAAACACATCCCCACACACTGAATCCCCTTCCCCACACACTGAAGCATATCCCCACACAATGAATCCCCTTCCCCACACTCTGAAACACATCCCCACACACTGAAACCAATTCCCCACACACAGAAACCCCTTCCCCACATACTGAAACCCCTTCCGCATACAGTGAAACCCTTCCCCACACACTGAAACCCCTTCCCCACAGACTGAAACACATCCCCACACACTGAAACACCTTCCCCACTCACTGAAACCGCCTTCCGCGCACACAGAAACACCTTCCCCACCCACAGAAACCCCTCCCCCGCACACTGAAACCCCTTCCGCTCCAACTGAAACCCCTTCCGCACACACTGAAACCCCTTCCCCATACACTGAAACACATCCCCACACACTGAAACCCCTTCCCCACACATCGAAACCACTTCCCCACACACTGATACCCCTTCCCCAAACACTGAAAACCCTTCCGCAGACAATGAAACACCTTCCCCACACAGTGAAACCCCTTCCCCAAACACTGATACCCCTTCCCCACACACTGAAACCCCTTCCGCACACAATGAAACCCCTTCCCCACACACTGAAACCCCTTCCCCACAAAGTGAAACAGCTTCCGCACACACTGAAACCCCTTCCGCACACAATGAAACCCCTTCCCCACACACTGAAACCCCTTCCCCACACACTGAAACACCTTCCGCACAAACTGAATCCCTTCCGCACACACTGAAACAACTACCCCATAAACTGAAACCCCTTCCACACACACTGAAACACCTTCCCCACCCACTGAAACCCCATCCCCACACACTGAAACCCTTCCCCACAAACTGAAACCCATTCACCACACACTGAAACCCCTTCCCCACACACTGAAACCCTTCCCCACATACTGAAACACATTCCCCACACACTGAAACCCGTTCCCCACACACTGTAACGCCTTCCGCACACACTGAAACCCCTTCCGCACACACTGAAAAAAATTCCCTATGCACTGAAACACATCCCCGCACACTGAAGCCCAATTCCCCACACACTGAAACACATCCCCACACAATGAATCCCCTTCCCCATACACTGAAACACAACCCACACACTGAAACAGATTCCCCACACACAGAAACCCCTTCCCCACACACTGAAACCCATTCCGCATACAGTGAAACCCTTCCCCACACACTGAAACCCCTTCCCCACACACTGAAACACATCCCCACTTCACTGAAACCCCTTCCCCACACACTGAAACCCCCTTCCGCGCACACTGAAACACCTTCCCCACACACAGAAAACCCTCCCCCACACACTGAAACCCCTTTCGCACACACTGAAACCCCTTCCGCACACACTGAAACCCCTTCCCCATATACTGAAACACATCCCCACACACTGAAACCCCTTCCCCACACACTGAAACCACTTCCCCACACACTGATACCCCTTCTCCACACACTGAAACCCCTTCCGCAGACAATGAAACACCTTCCCCACACACTGAAACCCCTGCCGCACACACTGATACCCCTTCCCCACACACTGAAACCCCTTCCCCACACACTGAAACCCCTTCCGCACACTCTGAAACAACTTCCCCACAAACTGAAACCCCTCCACACACACTGAAACACCTTCCCCACCCACTGAAACCCCATCCCCACACACTGAAACACATCCCCACAAACTGAAACCCATTCACCACACACTGAAACCCCTTCCGCACACACTGAAACCCTTCCCCACATACTGAAACACATTCCCCACACACTGAAACCCGTTCCCCACACACTGTAACGCCTTCCGCACACACTGAAACCCCTTCCGCACACACTGAAAAAAATTCCCTATGCACTGAAACACATCCCCGCACACTGAAGCCCAATTCCCCACACACTGAAACACATCCCCACACAATGAATCCCCTTCCCCATACACTGAAACACAACCCACACACTGAAACAGATTCCCCATACACAGAAACCCCTTCCCCACACACTGAAACCCCTTCCGCATACAGTGAAACCATTCCCCACACACTGAAACCCCTTCCCCACACACTGAAACACATCCCCACTTCACTGAAACCCCTTCCCCACACACTGAAACCCCCTTCCGCGCACACTGAAATACCTTCCCCACACACCGAAACCCCTCCCCCACACACTGAAACCCCTTTCGCACACACTGAAACCCCTTCCGCACACACTGAAACCCCTTCCCCATATACTGAAACACATCCCCACACACTGCAACCCCTTCCCCACACACTGAAACCACTTCCCCACACACTGATACCCCTTCTCCACACACTGAAACCCATTCCGCAGACAATGAAACACCTTCCCCACACACTGAAACCCCTGCCGCACACACTGATACCCCTTCCCCACACACTGAAACCCCTTCCGCACGCAATGACACACCTTCCCCACACACTGAAACCCCTTCCCCACACACTGAAACACCTTCCGCACACCCTGAAACCCCTTCCGCACACAATGAAACACCTTCCCCACACACTGAAACCTCTTCCCCACACACTGAAACACCTTCCGCACACACTGATACCCCTTCCGCACACACTGAAACACCTTCCCCAGACACTGAAACCCCTTCCCCACACACTGAAACACCTTCCCCACAAACTGAAATCCCTTCCACACACACTGAAACACCTTCCCCACACACTGAAACCTCCTCCGCACACAGTGAAACCCTTCCCCACACACTGAAACCCCTTCCCCACACACTGAAACACATCCGCACACACTGAAACCCATTCCCCACACACTGAAACACATCCCCACACACCGAAACACCTTCCCCACACACTGAAACACATCCCCACACACTGAAACACCTTCCGCACACATTGAAACGCATCCCCACACTGTGAAACCCCTTCCCCACACACTGAAACACATCCCCACACTCTGAGACCCCTTCCCTACACACAGAAACACCTTCCCCACACACTGAAACAGCTTCCCCACAGACTGAAACCCCTTCCGCACATAATGAAACACCATCCCCACACACTGAAATCCCTTGCCCACACATTGAAACACCTTCCGCAAACACTGAAACCCCTTCCACACACACTGAATCCCCTGCCGCACATAATGAAAGACCTTCCTCACACACTGAAACCCCTTGCCCACACATTGAAACACCTTCCGCACACACTGAAACCCCTTCCCCACACGCTGAAACCCCTTCCCCACACACTGAAACACATCCCAACACACTGAAACCCCTTCCCGACACACTGACACACCTTCCCCACACACTGAAACCCCTTCCCCACACAATGAAACACATCCCCACACACTGAAACACCTTCCCCACACACTGAAACCCCTTCCCCACAAACTGAAACCCCTTCTGCACACAGTGAAACCCTTCCCCACACACTGAAACCCCTTCCCCACACACTGAAACACCTTCCCCACACACTGAAACCCTTCCCCACACCCTGAAACCCCTTCCGCACACACTGAAACTCCTACCCCACACACAGAAACCCCTTAGCCACACACTGAAACACCTTCCCCACACACTGAAACCCCTTATGCACATTGTGAAACCCTTCCCCACACACTGAAACCCCTTCCCCACACACTGAAACCCCTTCCCCACACACTGAAACCCTTCCCCACACTCTGAAACCCCTTCCGCACACACTGAAACACCGAACCCACACACTGAAACCCCTTCCCCACACACTGAAACCCCTTCTGCACATACTGAAACACCTTCCCCACACACTGATACCCCTTCCCCCCACACTGAATCCCCTTCCGCAGACAATGAAACACCTTCCCCACACACTGAAACCCCTGCCCCACACACTGATACCTTTTCCCCACACACTGAAACCCATTCCGCACACAATGAAACACCTTCCCCACACACTGAAACCCCTTCCCCACAAAGTGAAACACCTTCCGCACACACTGAAACCCCTTCCGCACACAATGAAACCCCTTCCCCACACACTGAAACCCCTTCCCCACACACTGAAACACCTTCCGCACACACTGAAACCCCTTCCGCACACACTGAAACAACTTCCCCACAAACTGAAACCCCTTCCACACACACTGAAACACCTTCCCCACCCACTGAAACTCCATCCCCACACACTGAAACACATCCCCACAAACTGAAACCCATTCACCACACACTGAAACCCCTTCCCCACACACTGAAACCCTTCCCCACATACTGAAACAGATTCCCCACACAATGAAACCCGTTCCCCACACACTGTAACGCCTTCCGCACACACTGAAACCCCTTCCGCACACACTGAAAAAAATTCCCTATGCACTGAAACACATCCCCGCACACTGAAGCCCAATTCCCCACACACTGAAACACATCCCCACACAATGAATCCCCTTCCCCATACACTGAAACACAACCCACACACTGAAACAGATTCCCCACACACAGAAACCCCTTCCCCACACACTGAAACCCCTTCCGCATACAGTGAAACCCTTCCCCATACACTGAAACCCCTTCCCCACACACTGAAACACATCCCCACTTCACTGAAACCCCTTCCCCACACACTGAAACCCCCTTCCGCGCACACTGAAACACCTTCCCCACACACAGAAACCCCACCCCCACTCACTGAAACCCCTTTTGCACACACTGAAACCCCTTCCGCACACACTGAAACCCCTTCCCCATACACTGAAACACATCCCCACACACTGAAACCCCTTCCCCACACACAGAAACCACTTCCCCACACACTGATACCCCTTCCCCACACACTGAAACCCCTTCCGCAGACAATGAAACACCTTCCCCACACACTGAAACCCCTGCCGCACACACTGATACCCCTTCCCCACACACTGAAACCCCTTCCGCACACAATGAAACACCTTCCCCACACACTGAAACCCCTTCTGCACACACTGAAGCACCTTCCGCACACACTGAAACCCCTTCCGCACACACTGAAACACCTTCCCCAGACACTGAAACCACTTCCCCACACACTGAAACCCCTTCCCCACAAACTGAAATCCCTTCCACACACACTGAAACACCTTCCCCACACACTGAAACCCCCTCCGCACACAGTGAAACCCTTCCCCACACACTGAAACCCCTTCCCCACACACTGAAACACATCCGCACACACTGAAACCCATTCCCCACACACTGAAACACATCCCCACACACCGAAACACCTTCCCCACACACTGAAACACATCCCCACACACTGAAACACCTTCCGCACACATTGAAACACATCCCCACACTCTGAAACCCCTTCCCCACACACTGAAACACATCCCCACACTCTGAGACCCCTTCCCCACACACTGAAACACCTTCCCCACACACTGAAACACCTTCCCCACAGACTGAAACCCCTTCCGCACATAATGAAACACCATCCCCACACACTGAAATCCCTTGTCCACACATTGAAACACCTTCCGCACACACTGAAACCCCTTCCACACACACTGAATCCCCTGCCGCACATAATGAAAGACCTTCCTCACACAGTGAAACCCCTTGCCCACCCATTGAAACACCTTCCGCACACACTGAAACCCCTTTCCCACACGCTGAAACCCCTTCCCCACACACTGAAACACATCCCAACACACTGAAACCCCTTCCCGTCACACTGAAACACCATCCCCACACACTGAAACCCCTTCCCCGCACAATGAAACACATCCCCACACACTGAATCACCTTCCCCACACACTGAAACCCCTTCCCCACAAACTGAAACCCCTTCTGCACACACTGAAACCCTTCCCCACACACTGAAACCCCTTCCCCACACACTGAAACACCTTCCCCACACACTGAAACCCTTCCCCACACTCTGAAACCCCTTCCGCACACACTGAAACTCCTACCCCACACACAGAAACCCCTTAGCTACAGACTGAAACACCTTCCCCACACACTGAAACCCCTTCTGCACATTGTGAAACCCTTCCCCACACACTGAAACCCCTTCCCCACACACTGAAACCCCTTCCCCACACACTGAAACCCTTCCCCACACTCTGAAACCCCTTCCGCACACACTGAAACACCTAACCCAGACACTGAAACCCCTTCCCCACACACTGAAACCCCTTCTGCACATACTGAAACACATCCCCACAAACTGAAACCCATTCACCACACACTGAAACCCCTTCCGCACACACTGAAACCCTTCCCCACATACTGAAACACATTCCCCACACACTGAAACCCGTTCCCCACACACTGTAACGCCTTCCGCACACACTGAAACCCCTTCCGCACACACTGAAAAAAATTCCCTATGCACTGAAACACATCCCCGCACACTGAAGCCCAATTCCCCACACACTGAAACACATCCCCACACAATGAATCCCCTTCCCCATACACTGAAACACAACCCACACACTGAAACAGATTCCCCATACACAGAAACCCCTTCCCCACACACTGAAACCCCTTCCGCATACAGTGAAACCATTCCCCACACACTGAAACCCCTTCCCCACACACTGAAACACATCCCCACTTCACTGAAACCCCTTCCCCACACACTGAAACCCCCTTCCGCGCACACTGAAACACCTTCCCCACACACCGAAACCCCTCCCCCACACACTGAAACCCCTTTCGCACACACTGAAACCCCTTCCGCACACACTGAAACCCCTTCCCCATATACTGAAACACATCCCCACACACTGCAACCCCTTCCCCACGCACTGAAACCATTTCCCCACACACTGATACCCCTTCTCCACACACTGAAACCCATTCCGCAGACAATGAAACACCTTCCCCACACACTGAAACCCCTGCCGCACACACTGATACCCCTTCCCCACACACTGAAACCCCTTCCGCACGCAATGACACACCTTCCCCACACACTCAAACCCCTTCCCCACACACTGAAACACCTTCCGCACACCCTGAAACCCCTTCCGCACACAATGAAACACCTTCCCCACACACTGAAACCCCTTCCCCACACACTGAAACACCTTCCGCACACACTGATACCCCTTCCGCACACACTGAAACACCTTCCCCAGACACTGAAACCCCTTCCCCACACACTGAAACACCTTCCCCACAAACTGAAATCCCTTCCACACACACTGAAACACCTTCCCCTCACACTGAAACCTCCTCCGCACACAGTGAAACCCTTCCCCACACACTGAAACCCCTTCCCCACACACTGAAACACATCCGCACACACTGAAACCCATTCCCCACACACTGAAACACATCCCCACACACCGAAACACCTTCCCCACACACTGACACACATCCCCACACACTGTAACACCTTCCGCACACATTGAAACGCATCCCCACACTGTGAAACCCCTTCCCCACACACTGAAACACATCCCCACACTCTGAGACCCCTTCCCCACACACAGAAACACCTTCCCCACACACTGAAACAGCTTCCCCACAGACTGAAACCCCTTCCGCACATAATGAAACACCATCCCCACACACTGAAATCCCTTGCCCACACATTGAAACACCTTCCGCAAACACTGAAACCCCTTCCACACACACTGAATCCCCTGCCGCACATAATGAAAGACCTTCCTCACACACTGAAACCCCTTGCCCACACATTGAAACACCTTCCGCACACACTGAAACCCCTTCCCCACACGCTGAAACCCCTTCCCCACACACTGAAACACATCCCAACACACTGAAACCCATTCCCGACACACTGACACACCTTCCCCACACACTGAAACCCCTTCCCCACACAATGAAACACATCCCCACACACTGAAACACCTTCCCCACACACTGAAACCCCTTCCCCACAAACTGAAACCCCTTCTGCACACAGTGAAACCCTTCCCCACACACTGAAACCCCTTCCCCACACACTGAAACACCTTCCCCACACACTGAAACCCTTCCCCACACCCTGAAACCCCTTCCGCACACACTGAAACTCCTACCCCACACACAGAAACCCCTTAGCCACACACTGAAACACCTTCCCCACACACTGAAACCCCTTATGCACATTGTGAAACCCTTCCCCACACACTGAAACCCCTTCCCCACACACTGAAACCCCTTCCCCACACACTGAAACCCTTCCCCACACTCTGAAACCCCTTCCGCACACACTGAAACACCGAACCCACACACTGAAACCCCTTCCCCACACTCTGAAACCCCTTCCCCACACACTGAAACACCTTCCCCACACACTGATACCACTTCCCCCCACACTGAATCCCCTTCCGCAGACAATGAAACAACTTCCCCACACACTGAAACCCCTGCCGCACACACTGATACCCCTTCCCCACACACTGAAACCCCTTCCGCACACAATGAAACACCTTCCCCACACACTGAAACCCCTTCTGCACACACTGAAGCACCTTCCGCACACACTGAAACCCCTTCCGCACACACTGAAACACCTTCCCCAGACACTGAAACCACTTCCCCACACACTGAAACCCCTTCCCCACAAACTGAAATCCCTTCCACACACACTGAAACACCTTCCCCACACACTGAAACCCCCTCCGCACACAGTGAAACCCTTCCCCACACACTGAAACCCCTTCCCCACACACTGAAACACATCCGCACACACTGAAACCCATTCCCCACACACTGAAACACATCCCCACACACCGAAACACCTTCCCCACACACTGAAACACATCCCCACACACTGAAACACCTTCCGCACACATTGAAACACATCCCCACTCTCTGAAACCCCTTCCCCACACACTGAAACACATCCCCACACTCTGAGACCCCTTCCCCACACACTGAAACACCTTCCCCACACACTGAAACACCTTCCCCACACACTGAAACCCCTTCCGCACATAATGAAACACCATCCCCACACACTGAAATCCCTTGTCCACACATTGAAACACCTTCCGCCCACACAGAAACCCCTTCCACACACACTGAATCCCCTGCCGCACATAATGAAAGACCTTCCTCACACAGTGAAACCCCTTGCCCACACATTGAAACACCTTCCGCACACACTGAAACCCCTTCCCCACACGCTGAAACCCCTTCCCCACACACTGAAACACATCCCAACACACTGAAACCCCTTCCCGTCACACTGAAACATCATCCCCACACACTGAAACCCCTTCCCCGCACAATGAAACACATCCCCACACACTGAATCACCTTCCCCACACACTGAAACCCCTTCCCCACAAACTGAAACCCCTTCTGCACACACTGAAACCCTTCCCCACACACTGAAACCCCTTCCCCACACACTGAAACACCTTCCCCACACACTGAAACCCTTCCCCACACTCTGAAACCCCTTCCGCACACACTGAAACTCCTACCCCACACACAGAAACCCCTTAGCTACAGACTGAAACACCTTCCCCACACACTGAAACCCCTTCTGCACATTGTGAAACCCTTCCCCACACACTGAAACCCCTTCCCCACACACTGAAACCCCTTCCCCACACACTGAAACCCTTCCCCACACTCTGAAACCCCTTCCGCACACACTGAAACACCTAACCCACACACTGAAACCCCTTCCCCACACACTGAAACCCCTTCTGCACATACTGAAACACCTTCCCCACACACTGATACCCCTTCCCCCCACACTGAATCTCCTTCCGCAGACAATGAAACACCTTCCCCACACACTGAAACCCCTGCCCCACACACTGATACCCCATCCCCACACACTGAAACCCCTTCCCCACGCACTGAAACACCTTCCACACACACTGAAACCCCTTTTGCGCACAATGAAACACCTTCCCCACACACTGAAACCCCTTTCGCGCACAATGAAACCCCTTCCCCACACACTGAAACCCCTTCCACACACACTGAAACACATCCCCACACACTGAAACCCATTCCCCACACACTGAAACACATCCCCACACATTGAATCACCTTCCACACACACTGAAACACATCCCCACACACTGAAACACCTTCCCCATTGATTGAAACACATCCCCACACTCTGAAACCCCTTCCCCACACACTGAAACACATCCCCACACACTGAGACCCCATCCCCACACACTGAAACCCCTTCCCCACACACTGAAATACCTTCTGCACATAATGAAACACCATCCCCACACACTGAAATCCCTTGCCCACACATTGAAACACCTTCCGCACACACTGAAACCCCTTCCCCACAGACTGAAACCCCTGCCGCACATAATGAAAGATCTTCCCCACACACTGAAACCCCTTGCCCACACATTGAAACACCTTCCGCACACACTGAAACCCCTTCCCCACACGCTGAAACCCCTTCCCCACACACTGAAACACATCCCAACACTCTCAAACCCCTTCCCCACACACAGAAACCCCTTCCCCACACAATGAAACACATCCCCACACACTGAAACACCTTCCCCACACACTGAAACCCCTACCCCACACACTGAAACCCCTTCTGCACACAGTGAAACCCTTCCCCACACACTGAAACCCCTTCCCCACACACTGAAACCCCTTCCCCACACACTGAAACCCTTCCCCACACTCTGAAACCCCTTCCGCACACACTGAAACACCTAACCCAAACACTGAAACCGCTTCCCCACAGACTGAAACCCCTTCTGCACATACTGAAACACCTTCCCCACACACTGATACCCCTTCCCCACACACTGAATCCCCTTCCGCAGACAATGAAACACCTTCCCCACACACTGAAATCCCTGCCCCACACACTGATATCCCTTCCCCACACACTGAAAGCCCTTCCCCGCACAATGAAACACATCCCCACACACTGAAACACCTTCCCCACACACTGAAACCCCTTCCCCACAAACTGAAACCCCTTCTGCACACAGTGAAACCCTTCCCCACACACTGAAACCCCTTCCCCACACACTGAAACACCTTCCCAACACACTGAAACCCTTCCCCACACTCTGAAACCCCTTCCGCACACTCTGAAACTCCTACCCCACGCACAGAAACCCCTTAGCTACACACTGAAACACCTTCCCCACACACTGAAACCCCTCCTGCACATTGTGAAACCCTTCCCCACACACTGAAACCCCTTCCCCACACACTGAAACCCCTTCCCCACACATTGAAACCCTTCCCCACACTCTGAAACCCCTTCCGCACACACTGAAACACCTAACCCACACACTGAAACCCCTTCCCCACACACTGAAACCCCTTCTGCACATACTGAAACACCTTCCCCACACACTGATACCCCTTCCCCCCACACTGAATCCCCTTCCGCAGACAATGAAACACCTTCCCCACACACTGAAACCCCTGCCCCACACACTGATACCCCGTCCCCACACACTGAAACCCATTCCGCACACAATGAAACACCTTCCCCACACACTGAAACCCCTTCCCCACGCACTGAAACACCTTCCACACACACTGAAACCCCTTCCGCGCACAATGAAACACCTTCCCCACACACTGAAACCCCTTCCGCACACAGTGAAACCCCTTTCCCACACACTGAAACCCCTTCCCCACACACTGAAACACATCCCCACACACTGAAAACCATTCCCCACACACTGAAACACATCCCCACACATTGAATCACATTCCCCACACACTGAAACACATCCCCACACACTGAAACCCCTTCCTCACACACTGAAACACATCCCCACACACTGAGACCCGATCCCCACACACTGAAACCCCTTCCCCACACACTGAAATACCTTCCGCACCTAATGAAACACCTTCCCCACACACTGAAACCCCTTCCGCACACAGTGAAACCCCTTCCCCACACACTGAAACCCCTTCCCCACACACTGAAACACATCCCCACACACTGAGACCCATTCCCCACACACTGAAACACATCCCCACACATTGAATCACCTTCCACACACACTGAAACACATCCCCACACACTGAAACACCTTCCCCATTGATTGAAACACATCACCACACTCTGAAACCCCTTCCCCACACACTGAAACACATCCCCACACACTGAGACCCCATCCCCACACACTGAAACCCCATCCCCACACACTGAAATACCTTCCGCACATAATGAAACACCATCCCCACACACTGAAATCCCTTGCCCACACATTGAAACACCTTCCGCACACACTGAAACCCCTTCCCCACAGACTGAAACCCCTGCCGCACAGAATGAAAGACCTTCCCCACACACTGAAACCCCTTGCCCACACATTGAAACACCTTCCGCACACACTGAAACCCCTTCCCCACACGCTGAAACCCCTTCCCCACACACTGAAACACATCCCAACACTCTGAAACACCTTCCCCACACACTGAAACCCCTTCCCCACACAATGAAACACATCCCCACACACTGAAACACCTTCCCCACACACTGAAACCACTACCCCACACACTGAAACCCCTTCTGCACACAGTGATACCCTTCCCCACACACTGAAACCCCTTCCCCACACACTGAAACCCCTTCCGCACACACTGAAACACCTAACCCACACACTGAAACCGCTTCCCCACAGACTGAAACCCCTTCTGCACATACTGAAACACCTTCCCCACACACTGATACCCCTTCCCCACACACTGAATCCCCTTCCGCAGACAATGAAACACCTTCCCCACACACTGAAACCCCTGCCCCACACACTGATACCCCTTCCCCACACACTGAAACCCCTTCCCCGCACAATGAAACACATCCCCACACACTGAAACCCCTTCCCCACACACTGAAACCCCTTCCCCACAAACTGAAACCCCTTCTGCACACAGTGAAACCCTTCCCCACACACTGAAACCCCTTCCCCACACACTGAAACACCTTCCCAACACACTGAAACCCTTCCCCACACTCTGAAACCCCTTCCGCACACTCTGAAACTCCTACCCCACGCACAGAAACCCCTTAGCTACACACTGAAACACCTTCCCCACACACTGAAACCCCTCCTGCACATTGTGAAACCCTTCCCCACACACTGAAACCCCTTCCCCACACACTGAAACCCCTTCCCCACACATTGAAACCCTTCCCCACACTCTGAAACCCCTTCCGCACACACTGAAACACCTAACCCACACACTGAAACCCCTTCCCCACACACTGAAACCCCTTCTGCACATACTGAAACACCTTCCCCACACACTGATACCCCTTCCCCCCACACTGAATCCCCTTCCGCAGACAATGAAACACCTTCCCCACACACTGAAACCCCTGCCCCACACACTGATACCCCGTCCCCACACACTGAAACCCATTCCGCACACAATGAAACACCTTCCCCACACACTGAAACCCCTTCCCCACGCACTGAAACACCTTCCACACACACTGAAACCCCTTCCGCGCACAATGAAACACCTTCCCCACACACTGAAACCCCTTCCGCACACAGTGAAACCCCTTTCCCACACACTGAAACCCCTTCCCCACACACTGAAACACATCCCCACACACTGAAAACCATTCCCCACACACTGAAACACATCCCCACACATTGAATCACATTCCCCACACACTGAAACACATCCCCACACACTGAAACCCCTTCCTCACACACTGAAACACATCCCCACACACTGAGACCCGATCCCCACACACTGAAACCCCTTCCCCACACACTGAAATACCTTCCGCACCTAATGAAACACCTTCCCCACACACTGAAACCCCTTCCGCACACAGTGAAACCCCTTCCCCACACACTGAAACCCCTTCCCCACACACTGAAACACATCCCCACACACTGAGACCCATTCCCCACACACTGAAACACATCCCCACACATTGAATCACCTTCCACACACACTGAAACACATCCCCACACACTGAAACACCTTCCCCATTGATTGAAACACATCACCACACTCTGAAACCCCTTCCCCACACACTGAAACACATCCCCACACACTGAGACCCCATCCCCACACACTGAAACCCCATCCCCACACACTGAAATACCTTCCGCACATAATGAAACACCATCCCCACACACTGAAATCCCTTGCCCACACATTGAAACACCTTCCGCACACACTGAAACCCCTTCCCCACAGACTGAAACCCCTGCCGCACAGAATGAAAGACCTTCCCCACACACTGAAACCCCTTGCCCACACATTGAAACACCTTCCGCACACACTGAAACCCCTTCCCCACACGCTGAAACCCCTTCCCCACACACTGAAACACATCCCAACACTCTGAAACACCTTCCCCACACACTGAAACCCCTTCCCCACACAATGAAACACATCCCCACACACTGAAACACCTTCCCCACACACTGAAACCACTACCCCACACACTGAAACCCCTTCTGCACACAGTGATACCCTTCCCCACACACTGAAACCCCTTCCCCACACACTGAAACCCCTTCCGCACACACTGAAACACCTAACCCACACACTGAAACCGCTTCCCCACAAACTGAAACCCCTTCTGCACATACTGAAACACCTTCCCCACACACTGATACCCCTTCCCCACACACTGAATCCCCTTCCGCAGACAATGAAACACCTTCCCCACACACTGAAACCCCTGCCCCACACACTGATACCCCTTCCCCACACACTGAAACCCCTTCCCCGCACAATGAAACACATCCCCACACACTGAAACCCCTTCCCCACACACTGAAACCCCTTCCCCACAAACTGAAACCCCTTCTGCACACAGTGAAACCCTTCCCCACACACTGAAACCCCTTCCCCACACACTGAAACACCTTCCCAACACACTGAAACCCTTCCCCACACTCTGAAACCCCTTCCGCACACTCTGAAACTCCTACCCCACACACAGAAACCCCTTAGCTACACACTGAAACACCTTCCCCACACACTGAAACCCCTTCTGCACATTGTGAAACCCTTCCCCACACACTGAAACCCCTTCCCCACACACTGAAACCCCTTCCCCACACATTGAAACCCTTCCCCACACTCGGAAACCCCTTCCGCACACACTGAAACACCTAACCCACACACTGAAACCCCTTCCCCACACACTGAAACCCCTTCTGCACATACTGAAACACCTTCCCCACACACTGATACCCCTTCCCCCCACACTGAATCCCCTTCCGCAGACAATGAAACACCTTCCCCACACACTGAAACCCCTGCCCCACACACTGATACCCCTTCCCCACACACTGAAACCCATTCCGCACACAATGAAACACCTTCCCCACACACTGAAACCCCTTCCCCACGCACTGAAACACCTTCCACACACACTGAAACCCCTTCCGCGCACAATGAAACACCTTCCCCACACACTGAAACCCCTTCCGCACACAGTGAAACCCCTTTCCCACACACTGAAACCCCTTCCCCACACACTGAAACACATCCCCACACACTGAAACCCATTCCCCACACACTGAAACACATCCCCACACATTGAATCACATGCCCCACACACTGAACCTCATCCCCACACACTGAAACCCCTTCCCCACACACTGAAACACATCCCCACACACTGAGACCCCATCCCCACACACTGAAACCCTTCCCCACACTCTGAAACCCCTTCCGCACACACTGAAACACCTAACCCACACACTGAATCTGCTTCCCCACAGACTGAAACCCCTTCTGCACATACTGAAACACCTTCCCCACACACTGATACCCCTTCCCCACACACTGAATCCCCTTCCGCAGACAATGAAACACCTTCCCCACACACTGAAAGCCCTTCCGCACACACTGAAACACCTAACCCACACACTGAAACTGCTTCCCCACAGACTGAAACCCCTTCCCCACACACTGAAACCCTTCCCCACACTCTGAAACCCCTTCCGCACACACTGAAACACCTAACCCACACACTGAAACTGCTTCCCCACAGACTGAAACCCCTTCTGCACATACTGAAACACCTTCCCCACACACTGATACCCCTTCCCCACACACTGAATCCCCTTCCGCAGACAATGAAACACCTTCCCCACACACTGAAACCCCTGCCCCACACACTGATACCCCTTCCCCACACACTGAAACCCCTTCCGCACACAATGAAACACCTTCCCCACACACTGAAACCCCTTCCCCACACACTGAAACACCTTCCACACACACTGAAACCCCTTCCACACACAATGAAACACCTTCCCCACACACTGAAACCCCTTCCGCACACACTGAAACACATCCCCACACACTGAAACCCATTCCCCACACAGTGAAACACATCCCCACACATTGAATCACCTTCCCACACACTGAAACACATCCCCACACACAGAAACACCTTCCCCATAGATTGAAACACATCCCCACACTCTGAAACCCCTTCCCCACACACTGAAACACATCCCCACACACTGAAACCCCTTGCCCACACATTGAACCACCTTCCGCACACACTGAAACCCCTTCCCCACACGCTGAAACCCCTTCCCCACGCACTGAAACCCCTTCTGCAGACAATGAAACACCTTCCCCACACACTGAAACCCCTTGCGCTCACAATGAAACACCTTCCCCACACACTGATACCCCTTCCCCCCACACTGAATCCCCTTCCGCAGACAATGAAACACCTTCCCCACACACTGAAACGCCTGCCCCACAAACTGATACCCCTTCCCCACACACTGAAACCCCTTCCGCACACAATGAAACACCTTCCCCACACACTGAAACCCCTTCCCCACGCACTGAAACACCTTCCACACTCACTGAAACCCCTTCCGCACACAATGAAACACCTTCCCCACACACTGAAACCCCTTCCCCACGCACTGAAACACCTTCCACACTCACTGAAACCCCTTCCCCACACACTGAAACCCATTCCCCACACACTGAAACACATCCCCACACACTGAAACCCATTCCCCACACACTGAAACACATCCCCAAACATTGACTCACCTTCCCCACAAACTGAAGCACATCCCCACACACTGAAACACCTTCCCCATAGATTGAAACACATCCCCACACTCTGAAACCCCTTCCCCACACACTGAAACACATCCCCACACACTGAGACCCCATCCCCACACACTGAAACCCCTTCCCCACACACTGAAACACCTTCCGCACATAATGAAACACCATCCCCACACACTGAAATCCCTTGCCTACACATTGAAACACCTTCCGCAAACACTGAAACCCCTTCCCCACACACTGAAACCCCTGCCGCACATAATGAAAGACCTTCCCCACACACTGAAACCCCTTGCCCACACATTGAAACACCTTCCGCACACACTGAAACCCCTTCCCCACACGCTGAAACCCCTTCCCCACACACTGAAACACATCCCAACACACTGAAACCCCTTCCCCACACACTGAAACACCTTCCCCACACACTGAAACCCCTTCCCCACCCAATGAAACACATCCCCACACACTGAAACATCTTCCCCACACACTGAAACCTTTTCCCCACACACTGAAACCCCTTCTGCACACAGTGAAAACCCTTCCCCACACACTGAAACCCCTTCCCCACACACTGAAACCCCTTCCCCACACACTGAAACCCTTCCCCACACTCTGAAATCCCTTCCGCACACACTGAAACACCTACCCCACACACTGAAACCCCTTCCCCACTCACTGAAACCCCTTCCCCACACACTGAAACCCCTTCTGCACACTGTGAAAACCTTCCCCACACACTGACAACCCTTCCCCACACACTGATACCCGTTCCCCACACACTGAAACCCTTCCCCACAGTCTGAAACCCCTTCCGCACACACTGAAACACCTAACCCACACACTGAAACCCCTTCCCCACAGACTGAAACCCCTTCTGCACATACTGAAACACCTTCCCCACACACTGAAACCCCTTCCCCACAGACTGAAACCCCTGCCGCACATAATGAAAGACCTTCCCCACACACTGAAACCCCTTGCCCACACATTGAAACACCTTCCGCACACACTGAAAACCCTTCCCCACACGCTGAAACCCCTTCCCCACACACTGAAACACATCCCAACACTCTGAAACCCCTTCCCCACACACAGAAACCCCTTCCCCACACAATGAAACACATCCCCACACACTGAAACACCTTCCCCACACACTGAAACCCCTACCCCACACACTGAAACCCCTTCTGCACACAGTGAAACCCTTCCCCACACACTGAAACCCCTTCCCCACACACTGAAACCCCTTCCCCACACACTGAAACCCTTCCCCACACTCTGAAACCCCTTCCGCACACACTGAAACACCTAACCCAAACACTGAAACCGCTTCCCCACAGACTGAAACCCCTTCTGCACATACTGAAACACCTTCCCCACACACTGATACCCCTTCCCCACACACTGAATCCCCTTCCGCAGACAATGAAACACCTTCCCCACACACTGAAATCCCTGCCCCACACACTGATACCCCTTCCCCACACACTGAAAGCCCTTCCCCGCACAATGAAACACATCCCCACACACTGAAACACCTTCCCCACACACTGAAACCCCTTCCCCACAAACTGAAACCCCTTCTGCACACAGTGAAACCCTTCCCCACACACTGAAACCCCTTCCCCACACACTGAAACACCTTCCCAACACACTGAAACCCTTCCCCACACTCTGAAACCCCTTCCGCACACTCTGAAACTCCTACCCCACACACAGAAACCCCTTAGCTACACACTGAAACACCTTCCCCACACACTGAAACCCCTCCTGCACATTGTGAAACCCTTCCCCACACACTGAAACCCCTTCCCCACACACTGAAACCCCTTCCCCACACATTGAAACCCTTCCCCACACTCTGAAACCCCTTCCGCACACACTGAAACACCTAACCCACACACTGAAACCCCTTCCCCACACACTGAAACCCCTTCTGCACATACTGAAACACCTTCCCCACACACTGATACCCCTTCCCCCCACACTGAATCCCCTTCCGCAGACAATGAAACACCTTCCCCACACACTGAAACCCCTGCCCCACACACTGATACCCCGTCCCCACACACTGAAACCCATTCCGCACACAATGAAACACCTTCCCCACACACTGAAACCCCTTCCCCACGCACTGAAACACCTTCCACACACACTGAAACCCCTTCCGCGCACAATGAAACACCTTCCCCACACACTGAAACCCCTTCCGCACACAGTGAAACCCCTTTCCCACACACTGAAACCCCTTCCCCACACACTGAAACACATCCCCACACACTGAAAACCATTCCCCACACACTGAAACACATCCCCACACATTGAATCACATTCCCCACACACTGAAACACATCCCCACACACTGAAACCCCTTCCCCACACACTGAAACACATCCCCACACACTGAGACCCCATCCCCACACACTGAAACCCCTTCCCCACACACTGAAATACCTTCCGCACCTAATGAAACACCTTCCCCACACACTGAAACCCCTTCCGCACACAGTGAAACCCCTTCCCCACACACTGAAACCCCTTCCCCACACACTGAAACACATCCCCACACACTGAAACACATTCCCCACACACTGAAACACATCCCCACACATTGAATCACCTTCCACACACACTGAAACACATCCCCACACACTGAAACACCTTCCCCATTGATTGAAACACATCACCACACTCTGAAACCCCTTCCCCACACACTGAAACACATCCCCACACACTGAGACCCCATCCCCACACACTGAAACCCCATCCCCACACACTGAAATACCTTCCGCACATAATGAAACACCATCCCCACACACTGAAATCCCTTGCCCACACATTGAAACACCTTCCGCACACACTGAAACCCCTTCCCCACAGACTGAAACCCCTGCCGCACATAATGAAAGACCTTCCCCACACACTGAAACCCCTTGCCCACACATTGAAACACCTTCCGCACACACTGAAACCCCTTCCCCACACGCTGAAACCCCTTCCCCACACACTGAAACACATCCCAACACTCTGAAACACCTTCCCCACACACTGAAACCCCTTCCCCACACAATGAAACACATCCCCACACACTGAAACACCTTCCCCACACACTGAAACCACTACCCCACACACTGAAACCCCTTCTGCACACAGTGATACCCTTCCCCACACACTGAAACCCCTTCCCCACACACTGAAACCCCTTCCCCACACACTGAAACCCTTCCCCACACTCTGAAACCCCTTCCGCACACACTGAAACACCTAACCCACACACTGAAACCGCTTCCCCACAGACTGAAACCCCTTCTGCACATACTGAAACACCTTCCCCACACACTGATACCCCTTCCCCACACACTGAATCCCCTTCCGCAGACAATGAAACACCTTCCCCACACACTGAAACCCCTGCCCCACACACTGATACCCCTTCCCCACACACTGAAACCCCT
Source organism: Heterodontus francisci (assembly GCF_036365525.1). Lineage (NCBI taxonomy): Eukaryota > Metazoa > Chordata > Chondrichthyes > Heterodontiformes > Heterodontidae > Heterodontus > Heterodontus francisci. Next base: position 422,158 of record NW_027140299.1, read on the forward strand.
TCCCCGCACAATGAAACACATCCCCACACACTGAAACCCCTTCCCCACACACTGAAACCCCTTCCCCACAAACTGAAACCCCTTCTGCACACAGTGAAACCCTTCCCCACACACTGAAACCCCTTCCCCACACACTGAAACACCTTCCCAACACACTGAAACCCTTCCCCACACTCTGAAACCCCTTCCGCACACTCTGAAACTCCTACCCCACACACAGAAACCCCTTAGCTACACACTGAAACACCTTCCCCACACACTGAAACCCCTTCTGCACATTGTGAAACCCTTCCCCACACACTGAAACCCCTTCCCCACACACTGAAACCCCTTCCCCACACATTGAAACCCTTCCCCACACTCGGAAACCCCTTCCGCACACACTGAAACACCTAACCCACACACTGAAACCCCTTCCCCACACACTGAAACCCCTTCTGCACATACTGAAACACCTTCCCCACACACTGATACCCCTTCCCTCCACACTGAATCCTCTTCCGCAGACAATGAAACACCTTCCCCACACACTGAAACCCCTGCCCCACACACTGATACCCCTTCCCCACACACTGAAACCCATTCCGCACACAATGAAACACCTTCCCCACACACTGAAACCCCTTCCCCACGCACTGAAACACCTTCCACACACACTGAAACCCCTTCCGCGCACAATGAAACACCTTCCCCACACACAGAAACCCCTTCCGCACACAGTGAAACCCCTTTCCCACACACTGAAACCCCTTCCCCACACACTGAAACACATCCCCACACACTGAAACCCATTCCCCACACACTGAAACACATCCCCACACATTGAATCACATGCCCCACACACTGAAACTCATCCCCACACACTGAAACCCCTTCCCCACACACTGAAACACATCCCCACACACTGAGACCCCATCCCCACACACTGAAACCCTTCCCCACACTCTGAAACCCCTTCCGCACACACTGAAACACCTAACCCACACACTGAATCTGCTTCCCCACAGACTGAAACCACTTCTGCACATACTGAAACACCTTCCCCACACACTGATACCCCTTCCCCACACACTGAATCCCCTTCCGCAGACAATGAAACACCTTCCCCACACACTGAAACCCCTTCCGCACACACTGAAACACCTAACCCACACACTGAAACTGCTTCCCCACAGACTGAAACCCCTTCCCCACACACTGAAACCCTTCCCCACACTCTGAAACCCCTTCCGCACACACTGAAACACCTAACCCACACACTGAAACTGCTTCCCCACAGACTGAAACCCCTTCTGCACATACTGAAACACCTTCCCCACACACTGATACCCCTTCCCCACACACTGAATCCCGTTCCGCAGACAATGAAACACCTTCCCCACACACTGAAACCCCTGCCCCACACACTGATACCCCTTCCCCACACACTGAAACCCCTTCCGCACACAATGAAACACCTTCCCCACACACTGAAACCCCTTCCCCACACACTGAAACACCTTCCACACACACTGAAACCCCTTCCACACACAATGAAACACCTTCCCCACACACTGAAACCCCTTCCGCACACACTGAAACACATCCCCACACACTGAAACCCATTCCCCACACAGTGAAACACATCCCCACACATTGAATCACCTTCCCACACACTGAAACACATCCCCACACACAGAAACACCTTCCCCATAGATTGAAACACATCCCCACACTCTGAAACCCCTTCCCCACACACTGAAACACATCCCCACACACTGAAACCCCTTGCCCACACATTGAAGCACCTTCCGCACACACTGAAACCCCTTCCCCACACGCTGAAACCCCTTCCCCACGCACTGAAACCCCTTCTGCAGACAATGAAACACCTTCCCCACACACTGAAACCCCTTGCGCTCACAATGAAACACCTTCCCCACACACTGATACCCCTTCCCCCCACACTGAATCCCCTTCCGCAGACAATGAAACACCTTCCCCACACACTGAAACGCCTGCCCCACAAACTGATACCCCTTCCCCACACACTGAAACCCCTTCCGCACACAATGAAACACCTTCCCCACACACTGAAACCCCTTCCCCACGCACTGAAACACCTTCCACACTCACTGAAACCCCTTCCGCACACAATGAAACACCTTCCCCACACACTGAAACCCCTTGCGCTCACAGTGAAACCCCTTCCCCACACACTGAAACCCATTCCCCACACACTGAAACACATCCCCACACACTGAAACCCATTCCCCACACACTGAAACACATCCCCAAACATTGACTCACCTTCCCCACAAACTGAAGCACATCCCCACACACTGAAACACCTTCCCCATAGATTGAAACACATCCCCACACTCTGAAACCCCTTCCCCACACACTGAAACACATCCCCACACACTGAGACCCCATCCCCACACACTGAAACCCCTTCCCCACACACTGAAACACCTTCCGCACATAATGAAACACCATCCCCACACACTGAAATCCCTTGCCTACACATTGAAACACCTTCCGCAAACACTGAAACCCCTTCCCCACACACTGAAACCCCTGCCGCACATAATGAAAGACCTTCCCCACACACTGAAACCCCTTGCCCACACATTGAAACACCTTCCGCACACACTGAAACCCCTTCCCCACACGCTGAAACCCCTTCCCCACACACTGAAACACATCCCAACACACTGAAACCCCTTCCCCACACACTGAAACACATCCCCACACACTGAAACCCCTTCCCCACACAGTGAAACTCGTCTCCACACACTGAAACCCCTTCCCCACACACTGAAACACCTTCCCCGCACAATGAAACACATCCCCACACACTGAAACCCCTTCCCCACACACTGAAACCCCTTCCCCACAAACTGAAACCCCTTCTGCACACAGTGAAACCCTTCCCCACACACTGAAACCCCTTCCCCACACACTGAAACACCTTCCCAACACACTGAAACCCTTCCCCACACTCTGAAACCCCTTCCGCACACTCTGAAACTCCTACCCCACACACAGAAACCCCTTAGCTACACACTGAAACACCTTCCCCACACACTGAAACCCCTTCTGCACATTGTGAAACCCTTCCCCACACACTGAAACCCCTTCCCCACACACTGAAACCCCTTCCCCACACATTGAAACCCTTCCCCACACTCGGAAACCCCTTCCGCACACACTGAAACACCTAACCCACACACTGAAACCCCTTCCCCACACACTGAAACCCCTTCTGCACATACTGAAACACCTTCCCCACACACTGATACCCCTTCCCTCCACACTGAATCCTCTTCCGCAGACAATGAAACACCTTCCCCACACACTGAAACCCCTGCCCCACACACTGATACCCCTTCCCCACACACTGAAACCCATTCCGCACACAATGAAACACCTTCCCCACACACTGAAACCCCTTCCCCACGCACTGAAACACCTTCCACACACACTGAAACCCCTTCCGCGCACAATGAAACACCTTCCCCACACACAGAAACCCCTTCCGCACACAGTGAAACCCCTTTCCCACACACTGAAACCCCTTCCCCACACACTGAAACACATCCCCACACACTGAAACCCATTCCCCACACACTGAAACACATCCCCACACATTGAATCACATGCCCCACACACTGAAACTCATCCCCACACACTGAAACCCCTTCCCCACACACTGAAACACATCCCCACACACTGAGACCCCATCCCCACACACTGAAACCCTTCCCCACACTCTGAAACCCCTTCCGCACACACTGAAACACCTAACCCACACACTGAATCTGCTTCCCCACAGACTGAAACCACTTCTGCACATACTGAAACACCTTCCCCACACACTGATACCCCTTCCCCACACACTGAATCCCCTTCCGCAGACAATGAAACACCTTCCCCACACACTGAAACCCCTTCCGCACACACTGAAACACCTAACCCACACACTGAAACTGCTTCCCCACAGACTGAAACCCCTTCCCCACACACTGAAACCCTTCCCCACACTCTGAAACCCCTTCCGCACACACTGAAACACCTAACCCACACACTGAAACTGCTTCCCCACAGACTGAAACCCCTTCTGCACATACTGAAACACCTTCCCCACACACTGATACCCCTTCCCCACACACTGAATCCCGTTCCGCAGACAATGAAACACCTTCCCCACACACTGAAACCCCTGCCCCACACACTGATACCCCTTCCCCACACACTGAAACCCCTTCCGCACACAATGAAACACCTTCCCCACACACTGAAACCCCTTCCCCACACACTGAAACACCTTCCACACACACTGAAACCCCTTCCACACACAATGAAACACCTTCCCCACACACTGAAACCCCTTCCGCACACACTGAAACACATCCCCACACACTGAAACCCATTCCCCACACAGTGAAACACATCCCCACACATTGAATCACCTTCCCACACACTGAAACACATCCCCACACACAGAAACACCTTCCCCATAGATTGAAACACATCCCCACACTCTGAAACCCCTTCCCCACACACTGAAACACATCCCCACACACTGAAACCCCTTGCCCACACATTGAAGCACCTTCCGCACACACTGAAACCCCTTCCCCACACGCTGAAACCCCTTCCCCACGCACTGAAACCCCTTCTGCAGACAATGAAACACCTTCCCCACACACTGAAACCCCTTGCGCTCACAATGAAACACCTTCCCCACACACTGATACCCCTTCCCCCCACACTGAATCCCCTTCCGCAGACAATGAAACACCTTCCCCACACACTGAAACGCCTGCCCCACAAACTGATACCCCTTCCCCACACACTGAAACCCCTTCCGCACACAATGAAACACCTTCCCCACACACTGAAACCCCTTCCCCACGCACTGAAACACCTTCCACACTCACTGAAACCCCTTCCGCACACAATGAAACACCTTCCCCACACACTGAAACCCCTTGCGCTCACAGTGAAACCCCTTCCCCACACACTGAAACCCATTCCCCACACACTGAAACACATCCCCACACACTGAAACCCATTCCCCACACACTGAAACACATCCCCAAACATTGACTCACCTTCCCCACAAACTGAAGCACATCCCCACACACTGAAACACCTTCCCCATAGATTGAAACACATCCCCACACTCTGAAACCCCTTCCCCACACACTGAAACACATCCCCACACACTGAGACCCCATCCCCACACACTGAAACCCCTTCCCCACACACTGAAACACCTTCCGCACATAATGAAACACCATCCCCACACACTGAAATCCCTTGCCTACACATTGAAACACCTTCCGCAAACACTGAAACCCCTTCCCCACACACTGAAACCCCTGCCGCACATAATGAAAGACCTTCCCCACACACTGAAACCCCTTGCCCACACATTGAAACACCTTCCGCACACACTGAAACCCCTTCCCCACACGCTGAAACCCCTTCCCCACACACTGAAACACATCCCAACACACTGAAACCCCTTCCCCACACACTGAAACACCTTCCCCACACACTGAAACCCCTTCCCCACCCAATGAAACACATCCCCACACACTGAAACACCTTCCCCACACACTGAAACCTTTTCCCCACACACTGAAACCCCTTCTGCACACAGTGAAAACCCTTCCCCACACACTGAAACCCCTTCCCCACACACTGAAACCCCTTCCCCACACACTGAAACCCTTCCCCACACTCTGAAATCCCTTCCGCACACACTGAAACACCTACCCCACACACTGAAACCCCTTCCCCACTCACTGAAACCCCTTCCCCACACACTGAAACCCCTTCTGCACACTGTGAAAACCTTCCCCACACACTGACAACCCTTCCCCACACACTGATACCCGTTCCCCACACACTGAAACCCTTCCCCACAGTCTGAAACCCCTTCCGCACACACTGAAACACCTAACCCACACACTGAAACCCCTTCCCCACAGACTGAAACCCCTTCTGCACATACTGAAACACCTTCCCCACACACTGATACCCCTTCCCCACACACTGAATCCCCTTCCGCAGACAATGAAACACCATCCCCACACACTGAAACCCCTGCCCCACACACTGATACCCCTTCCCCACACACTGAAACCCCTTCCGCACACAATGAAACACCTTCCCCACACACTGAAACCCCTTCCCCACACACTGAAACACCTTCCACACACACTGAAACCCCTTCCGCACACAATGAAACACCTTCCCCACACACTGAAACCCCTTCCGCACACACTGAAACACATCCCCACACACTGAAACCCATTCCCCACACACTGAAACACATCCCCACACATTGAATCACATTCCCCACACACTGAAACACCTTCCCCATAGATTGAAACACATCCCCACACTCTGAAACCCCTTCCCCACACACTGAAACACATCCCCACACACTGAAACCCCTTGCCCACACATTGAAGCACCTTCCGCACACACTGAAACCCCTTCCCCACACGCTGAAACCCCTTCCCCACGCACTGAAACCCCTTCTGCAGACAATGAAACACCTTCCCCACACACTGAAACCCCTTGCGCTCACAATGAAACACCTTCCCCACACACTGATACCCCTTCCCCCCACACTGAATCCCCTTCCGCAGACAATGAATCACCTTCCCCACACACTGAAACGCCTGCCCCACAAACTGATACCCCTTCCCCACACACTGAAACCCCTTCCGCACACAATGAAACACCTTCCCCACACACTGAAACCCCTTCCCCACGCACTGAAACACCTTCCACACTCACTGAAACCCCTTCCCCACACAATGAAACACCTTCCCCACACACTGAAACCCCTTGCGCTCACAGTGAAACCCCTTCCCCACACACTGAAACCCATTCCCCACACACTGAAACACATCCCCACACACTGAAACCCATTCCCCACACACTGAAACACATCCCCAAACATTGACTCACCTTCCCCACAAACTGAAGCACATCCCCACACACTGAAACACCTTCCCCATAGATTGAAACACATCCCCACACTCTGAAACACCTTCCCCACACACTGAAACACATCCCCACACACTGAGACCCCATCCCCACACACTGAAACCCCTTCCCCACACACTGAAACACCTTCCGCACATAATGAAACACCATCCCCACACACTGAAATCCCTTGCCTACACATTGAAACACCTTCCGCAAACACTGAAACCCCTTCCCCACACACTGAAACCCCTGCCGCACATAATGAAAGACCTTCCCCACACACTGAAACCCCTTGCTCACACATTGAAACACCTTCCGCACACACTGAAACCCCTTCCCCACACGCTGAAACCCCTTCCCCACACACTGAAACACATCCCAACACACTGAAACCCCTTCCCCACACACTGAAACACCTTCCCCACACACTGAAACCCCTTCCCCACCCAATGAAACACATCCCCACACACTGAAACACCTTCCCCACACACTGAAACCTTTTCCCCACACACTGAAACCCCTTCTGCACACAGTGAAAACCCTTCCCCACACACTGAAACCCCTTCCCCACACACTGAAACCCCTTCCCCACACACTGAAACCCTTCCCCACACTCTGAAATCCCTTCCGCACACACTGAAACACCTACCCCACACACTGAAACCCCTTCCCCACTCACTGAAACCCCTTCCCCACACACTGAAACCCCTTCTGCACACTGTGAAAACCTTCCCCACACACTGACAACCCTTCCCCACACACTGATACCCATTCCCCACACACTGAAACCCTTCCCCACAGTCTGAAACCCCTTCCGCACACACTGAAACACCTAACCCACACACTGAAACCCCTTCCCCACAGACTGAAACCCCTTCTGCACATACTGAAACACCTTCCCCACACACTGATACCCCTTCCCCACACACTGAATCCCCTTCCGCAGACAATGAAACACCTTCCCCACACACTGAAACCCCTGCCCCACACACTGATACCCCTTCCCCACACACTGAAACCCCTTCCTCACACAATGAAACACCTTCCCCACACACTGAAACCCCTTCCCCACACACTGAAACACCTTCCACACACACTGAAACCCCTTCCGCACACAATGAAACACCTTCCCCACACACTGAAACCCCTTCCGCACACACTGAAACACATCCCCACACACTGAAACCCATTCCCCACACACTGAAACACACCCCCACACATTGAATCACCTTCCCCACACACTGAAACACATCCCCACACACTGAAACACCTTCCCCATAGATTGAAACACATCCCCACACTCTGAAACCCCTTCCCCACACACTGAAACACATCCCCACACACTGAAACCCCTTGCCCACACATTGAAACACCTTCCACACACACTGAAACCCCTTCCCCACACGCTGAAACCCCTTCCCCACACACTGAAACACATCCCAACACACTGAAACACATCCCCACACACTGAAACACCTTCCCCACACACTGAAACCCCTACCCCACACACTGAAACCCCTTCTGCACACAGTGAAACCCTTCCCCACACACTGAAACCCCTTCCCCACACACTGAAACCCCTTCCCCACACACTGAAACCCTTCCCCACACTCTGAAACCCCTTCCGCACACACTGAAACACCTAACCCAAACACTGAAACCGCTTCCCCACAGACTGAAACCCCTTCTGCACATACTGAAACACCTTCCCCACACACTGATACCCCTTCCCCACACACTGAATCCCCTTCCGCAGACAATGAAACACCTTCCCCACACACTGCAATCCCTGCCCCACACACTGATACCCCTTCCCCACACACTGAAACCCCTTCCCCGCACAATGAAACACATCCCCACACACTGAAACACCTTCCCCACACACTGAAACCCCTTCCCCACAAACTGAAACCCCTTCTGCACACAGTGAAACCCTTCCCCACACACTGAAACCCCTTCCCCACACACTGAAACACCTTCCCAACACACTGAAACCCTTCCCCACACTCTGAAACCCCTTCCGCACACTCTGAAACTCCTACCCCACACACAGAAACCCCTTAGCTACACACTGAAACACCTTCCCCACACACTGAAACCCCTTCTGCACATTGTGAAACCCTTCCCCACACACTGAAACCCCTTCCCCACACATTGAAACCCTTCCCCACACTCTGAAACCCCTTCCGCACACACTGAAACACCTAACCCACACACTGAAACCCCTTCCCCACACACTGAAACCCCTTCTGCACATACTGAAACACCTTCCCCACACACTGATACCCCTTCCCCCCACACTGAATCCCCTTCCGCAGACAATGAAACACCTTCCCCACACACTGCAACCCCTGCCCCACACACTGATACCCCTTCCCCACACACTGAAACCCATTCCGCACACAATGAAACACCATCCCCACACACTGAAACCCCTTCCCCTCACACTGAAACCCATTCCGCACACAATGAAACACCTTCCACACACACTGAAACCCCTTCCGCGCACAATGAAACACCTTCCCCACACACTGAAACCCCTTCCGCACACAGTGAAACCCCTTTCCCACACACTGAAACCCCTTCCCCACACACTGAAACACATCCCCACACACTGAAACCCATTCCCCACACACTGAAACACATCCCCACACATTGAATCACATTCCCCACACACTGAAACACATCCCCACACACTGAAACCCCTTCCCCACACACTGAAACACATCCCCACACACTGAGACCCCATCCCCACCCACTGAAACCCCTTCCCCACACACTGAAATACCTTCCGCTCCTAATGAAACACCTTCCCCACACACTGAAACCCCTTCCGCACACAGTGAAACCCCTTCCACACACACTGAAACCCCTTCCGCACACACTGAAACACATCCCCACACACTGAAACACATTCCCCACACACTGAAACTCATCCCCACACATTGAATCACCTTCCACACACACTGAAACACATCCCCACACACTGAAACACCTTCCCCATTGATTGAAACACATCCCCACACTCTGAAACCCCTTCCCCACACACTGAAACACATCCCCACACACTGAGACCCCATCCCCACACACTGAAACACCTTCCCCACACACTGAAACCCCTTCTGCACATTGTGAAACCCTTCCCCACACACTGAAACCCCTTCCCCACACACTGAAACCCCTTCCCCACACATTGAAACCCTTCCCCACACTCTGAAACCCCTTCCGCACACACTGAAACACCTAACCCACACACTGAAACCCCTTCCCCACACACTGAAACCCCTTCTGCACATACTGAAACACCTTCCCCACACACTGATACCCCTTCCCCCCACACTGAATCCCCTTCCGCAGACAATGAAACACCTTCCCCACACACTGCAACCCCTGCCCCACACACTGATACCCCTTCCCCACACACTGAAACCCATTCCGCACACAATGAAACGCCTTCCCCACACACTGAAACCCCTTCCCCACACACTGAAACCCATTCCGCACACAATGAAACACCTTCCACACACACTGAAACCCCTTCCGCGCACAATGAAACACCTTCCCCACACACTGAAACCCCTTCCGCACACAGTGAAACCCCTTTCCCACACACTGAAACCCCTTCCCCACACACTGAAACACATCCCCACACACTGAAACCCATTCCCCACACACTGAAACACATCCCCACACATTGAATCACATTCCCCACACACTGAAACACATCCCCACACACTGAAACCCCTTCCCCACACACTGAAACACATCCCCACACACTGAGACCCCATCCCCACACACTGAAACCCCTTCCCCACACACTGAAATACCTTCCGCTCCTAATGAAACACCTTCCCCACACACTGAAACCCCTTCCGCACACAGTGAAACCCCTTCCCCACACACTGAAACCCCTTCCGCACACACTGAAACACATCCCCACACACTGAAACACATTCCCCACACACTGAAACACATCCCCACACATTGAATCACCTTCCACACACACTGAAACACATCCCCACACACTGAAACACCTTCCCCATTGATTGAAACACATCCCCACACTCTGAAACCCCTTCCCCACACACTGAAACACATCCCCACACACTGTGACCCCATCCCCACACACTGAAACCCCTTCCCCACACACTGAAATACCTTCCGCACATAATGAAACACCATCCCCACACACTGAAATCCCTTGCCCACACATTGAAACACCTTCCGCACACACTGAAACCCCTTCCCCACAGACTGAAACCCCTGCCGCACATAATGAAAGACCTTCCCCACACACTGAAACCCCTTGCCCACACATTGAAACACCTTCCGCACACACTGAAACCCCTTCCCCACACGCTGAAACCCCTTCCCCACACACTGAAACACATCCCAACACTCTGAAACACCTTCCCCACACACTGAAACCCCTTCCCCACACAATGAAACACATCCCCACACACTGAAACACCTTCCCCACACACTGAAACCCCTACCCCACACACTGAAACCCCTTCTGCACACAGAGATACCCTTCCCCACACACTGAAACCCCTTCCCCACACACTGAAACCCCTTCCCCACACACTGAAACCCTTCCCCACACTCTGAAACCCCTTCCGCACACACTGAAACACCTAACCCACACACTGAAACCGCTTCCCCACAGACTGAAACCCCTTCTGCACATACTGAAACACCTTCCCCACACACTGATACCCCTTCCCCACACACTGAATCCCCTTCCGCAGACAATGAAACACCTTCCCCACACACTGAAACCCCTGCCCCACACACTGATACCCCTTCCCCACACACTGAAACCCCTTCCCCGCACAATGAAACACATCCCCACACACTGAAACCCCTTCCCCACACACTGAAACCCCTTCCCCACAAACTGAAACCCCTTCTGCACACAGTGAAACCCTTCCCCACACACTGAAACCCCTTCCCCACACACTGAAACACCTTCCCAACACACTGAAACCCTTCCCCACACTCTGAAACCCCTTCCGCACACTCTGAAACTCCTACCCCACACACAGAAACCCCTTAGCTACACACTGAAACACCTTCCCCACACACTGAAACCCCTTCTGCACATTGTGAAACCCTTCCCCACACACTGAAACCCCTTCCCCACACACTGAAACCCCTTCCCCACACATTGAAACCCTTCCCCACACTCAGAAACCCCTTCCGCACACACTGAAACACCTAACCCACACACTGAAACCCCTTCCCCACACACTGAAACCCCTTCTGCACATACTGAAACACCTTCCCCACACACTGATACCCCTTCCCCCCACACTGAATCCCCTTCCGCAGACAATGAAACACCTTCCCCACACACTGAAACCCCTGCCCCACACACTGATACCCCTTCCCCACACACTGAAACCCATTCCGCACACAATGAAACACCTTCCCCACACACTGAAACCCCTTCCCCACGCATTGAAACACCTTCCACACACACTGAAACCCCTTCCGCGCACAATGAAACACCTTCCCCACACACTGAAACCCCTTCCGCACACAGTGAAACCCCTTTCCCACACACTGAAACCCCTTCCCCACACACTGAAACACATCCCCACACACTGAAACCCATTCCCCACACACTGAAACACATCCCCACACATTGAATCACATGCCCCACACACTGAACCTCATCCCCACACACTGAAACCCCTTCCCCACACACTGAAACACATCCCCACACACTGAGACCCCATCCCCACAAACTGAAACCCCTTCCCCACACACTGAAATACCTTCCGCACCTAATGAAACACCATCCCCACACACTGAAATCCCTTGCCCACACATTGAAACACCTTCCGCACACACTGAAACCCCTTCCCCACAGACTGAAACCCCTGCCGCACATAATGAAAGACCTTCCCCACACACTGAAACCCCTTCCCCACACATTGAAACACCTTCCCCACACACTGAAACCCCTTCCCCACATGCTGAAACCCCTTCCCCACACACTGAAACACATCCCAACACACTGAAACCCCTTCCCCACACACTGATCCCCTTCCCCACACAATGAAACACATCCCCACACACTGAAACACCTTCCCCACACACTGAAACCCCTTCCCCACACACTGAAACCCCTTCTGCACACAGTGAAACCCTTCCCCACACACTGAAACCCCTTCCCCACACACTGAAACCCCTTCCCCACACACTGAAACCCTTCCCCACACTCTGAAACCCCTTCCGCACACACTGAAACACCTAACCCACACACTGAAACCGCTTCCCCACAGACTGAAACCCCTTCTGCACATACTGAAACACCTTCCCCACACACTGATACCCCTTCCCCACACACTGAATCCCCTTCCGCAGACAATGAAACACCTTCCCCACACACTGAAACCCCTGCCCCACACACTGATACCACTTCCCCACACACTGAAACCCCTTCCGCACACAATGAAACACCTTCCCCACACACTGAAACCCCTTCCCCACACACTGAAACACCTTCCACACACACTGAAACCCCTTCCACACACAATGAAACACCTTCCCCACACACTGAAACCCCTTCCGCACACACTGAAACACATCCCCACACACTGAAACCCATTCCCCACACAGTGAAACACATCCCCACACATTGAATCACCTTCCCACACACTGAAACACATCCCCACACACAGAAACACCTTCCCCATAGATTGAAACACATCCCCACACTCTGAAACCCCTTCCCCACACACTGAAACTCATCCCCACACACTGAAACCCCTTGCCCACACATTGAAGCACCTTCCGCACACACTGAAACCCCTTCCCCACACGCTGAAACCCCTTCCCCACGCACTGAAACCCCTTCTGCAGACAATGAAACACCTTCCCCACACACTGAAACCCCTTGCGCTCACAATGAAACACCTTCCCCACACACTGATACCCCTTCCCCCCACACTGAATCCCCTTCCGCAGACAATGAAACACCTTCCCCACACACTGAAACGCCTGCCCCACAAACTGATACCCCTTCCCCACACACTGAAACCCCTTCCGCACACAATGAAACACCTTCCCCACACACTGAAACCCCTTCCCCACGCACTGAAACACCTTCCACACTCACTGAAACCCCTACCGCACACAATGAAACACCTTCCCCACACACTGAAACCCCTTGCGCTCACAGTGAAACCCCTTCCCCACACACTGAAACCCATTCCCCACACACTGAAACACATCCCCACACACTGAAACCCATTCCCCACACACTGAAACACATCCCCAAACATTGACTCACCTTCCCCACAAACTGAAGCACATCCCCACACACTGAAACACCTTCCCCATAGATTGAAACACATCCCCACACTCTGAAACCCCTTCCCCACACACTGAAACACATCCCCACACACTGAGACCCCATCCCCACACACTGAAACCCCTTCCCCACACACTGAAACACCTTCCGCACATAATGAAACACCATCCCCACACACTGAAATCCCTTGCCTACACATTGAAACACCTTCCGCAAACACTGAAACCCCTTCCCCACACACTGAAACCCCTGCCGCACATAATGAAAGACCTTCCCCACACACTGAAACCCCTTGCCCACACATTGAAACACCTTCCGCACACACTGAAACCCCTTCCCCACACGCTGAAACCCCTTCCCCACACACTGAAACACATCCCAACACACTGAAACCCCTTCCCCACACACTGAAACACCTTCCCCACACACTGAAACCCCTTCCCCACCCAATGAAACACATCCCCACACACTGAAACACCTTCCCCACACACTGAAACCTTTTCCCCACACACTGAAACCCCTTCTGCACACAGTGAAAACCCTTCCCCACACACTGAAACCCCTTCCCCACACACTGAAACCCTTCCCCACACTCTGAAATCCCTTCCGCACACACTGAAACACCTACCCCACACACTGAAACCCCTTCCCCACTCACTGAAACCCCTTCCCCACACACTGAAACCCCTTCTGCACACTGTGAAAACCTTCCCCACACACTGACACCCCTTCCCCACACACTGATACCCGTTCCCACACACTGATACCCTTCCCCACAGTCTGAAACCCCTTCCGCACACACTGAAACACCTAACCCACACACTGAAACCCCTTCCCCACAGACTGAAACCCCTTCTGCACATACTGAAACACCTTCCCCACACACTGATACCCCTTCCCCACACACTGAATCCCCTTCCGCAGACAATGAAACACCTTCCCCACACACTGAAACCCCTGCCCCACACACTGATACCCCTTCCCCACACACTGAAACCCCTGCCGCACACAATGAAACACCTTCCCCACACACTGAAACCCCTTCCCCACACACTGAAACACCTTCCACACACACTGAAACCCCTTCCGCACACAATGAAACACCTTCCCCACACACTGAAACCCCTTCCGCACACACTGAAACACATCCCCACACACTGAAACCCATTCCCCACACACTGAAACACATCCCCACACATTGAATCACCTTCCCACACACACTGAAACACATCCCCACACACTGAAACACCTTCCCCATAGATTGAAACACATCCCCACACTCTGAAACCCCTTCCCCACACACTGAAACACATCCCCACACACTGAAACCCCTTGCCCACACATTGAAACACCTTCCACACACACTGAAACCCCTTCCCCACACGCTGAAACCCCTTCCCCACACACTGAAACACATCCAAACACACCGAAACCCCTTCCCCACACACTGAAACACCTTCCCCACACACTGAAACCCCTTCCCCACACAATGAAACACATCCCCACACACTGAAACACCTTCCCCACACACTGAAACCCCTTCCCCACACACTGAAACCCCTTCTGCACACAGTGAAACCCTTCCCCACACACTGAAACCCCTTCCCCACACACTGAAACCCCTTCCCCACACACTGAAACCCTTCCCCACACTCTGAAACCCCTTCCGCACACACTGAAACACCTACCCCACACAGTGAAACCCCTTCCCCACACACTGAAACCCCTTCCCCACACACTGAAACCCCTTCTGCACACTGTGAAACCCTTCCCCACACACTGAAACCCCTTCCCCACACACTGATACCCCTTCCGCACACACTGAAACCCTTCCCCACACTCTGAAACCCCTTCCGCACACACTGAAACACCTAACCCACACACTGAAACCCCTTCCCCACACACTGAAACCCCTTCTGCACATACTGAAACACCTTCCCCACACACTGATACCCCTTCCCCACACACTGAAACCCTTCCCAACACTCTGAAACCCCTTCCGCACATACTGAAACCCCTGCCGCACATAATGAAAGACCTTCCCCACACACTGAAACACCTACCCCACACATGAAACCCCTTCCCCACACACTGAAACCCCTGCCGCACATAATGAAAGACATTCCCCACACACTGAAACCCCTTGCCCACACACTGAAACCCCTTCTGCACACAGTGAAAACCCTTCCCCACACACTGAAACACCTTCCCCACACACTGAAACCCCTTCCCCACACACTGAAACCCCTTCTGCACACAGTGAAAACCCTTCCCCACACACTGAAACCACTTCCCCACACACTGAAACCCCTTCCCCACACACTGAAACCCTTCCCCACACTCTGAAACCCCTTCCGCACACGCTGAAACACCTACCCCACACACTGAAACCACTTCCCCACACACTGAAACCCCTTCCCCACACACTGAAACCCCTTCTGCACACTGTGAAACCCTTCCCCACACACTGAAACCCCTTCCCCACACACTGATACCCCTTCCGCACACACTGAAACCCTTCCCCACACTCTGAAACCCCTTCCGCACACACTGAAACACCTAACCCACACACTGAAACCCCTTCCCCAAACGCTGAAACCCCTTCTGCACATACTGAAACACCTTCCCCACACACTGATACCCCTTCCCCACACACTGAAACCCTTCCCAACACTCTGAAACCCCTTCCGCATATACTGAAACCCCTGCCGCACATAATGAAAGACCTTCCCCACACACTGAAACACCTACCCCACACATGAAACCCCTTCCCGACACACTGAAACCCCTGCCGCACATAATGAAAGACATTCCCCACACACTGAAAACCCTTGCCCACACACTGAAACCCCTTCTGCACACAGTGAAAACCCTTCCCCACACACTGAAACACCTTCCCCACACACTGAAACCCCTTCCCCACACACTGAAACCCCTTCTGCACACAGTGAAAACCCTTCCCCACACACTGAAACCCCTTCCCCACACACTGAAACCCCTTCCCCACACACTGAAACCCTTCCCCACACTCTGAAATCCCTTCCGCACACACTGAAACACCTACCCCACACACTGAAAAACCTTCCCCACTCACTGAAACCCCTTCCCCACACACTGAAACCCCTTCTGCACACTGTGAAAACCTTCCCCACACACTGACACCCCTTCCCCACACACTGATACCCCTTCCCCACACACTGAAACCCTTCCCCACAGTCTGAAAGCCCTTCCGCACACACTGAAACACCTAACCCACACACTGAAACCCTTCCCCACACTCTGAAATCCCTTCCGCACACACTGAAACACCTACCCCACACACTGAAACCCCTTCCCCACTCACTGAAACCCCTTCCCCACACACTGAAACCCCTTCTGCACACTGTGAAAACCTTCCCCACACACTGACACCCCTTCCCCACACATTGATACCCCTTCCCCACACACTGAAACCCTTCCCCACAGTCTGAAACCCCTTCCGCACACACTGAAACACCTAACCCACACACTGAAACCCCTTCCCCACAGACTGAAACCCCTTCTGCACATACTGAAACACCTTCCCCACACACTGATACCTCTTCCCCACACACTGAATCCCCTTCCGCAGACAATGAAACACCTTCCCCACACACTGAAACCCCTGCCCCACACACTGATACCCCTTCCCCACACACTGAAACCCCTTCCGCACACAATGAAACACCTTCCCCACACACTGAAACCCCTTCCCCACACACTGAAACACCTTCCACACACACTGAAACCCCTTCCGCACACAATGAAACACCTTCCCCACACACTGAAACCCCTTCCGCACACACTGAAACACATCCCCACACACTGAAACCCATTCCCCACACACTGAAACACATCCCCACACATTGAATCACCTTCCCCACACACTGAAACACATCCCCACACACTGAAACACCTTCCCCATAGATTGAAACACATCCCCACACTCTGAAACCCCTTCTGCACACACTGAAACACATCCCCACACACTGAAACCCCTTGCCCACACATTGAAACACCTTCCGCACACACTGAAACCCCTTCCCCACACGCTGAAACCCCTTCCCCACACACTGAAACACATCCCAACACACCGAAACCCCTTCCCCACACACTGAAACACATCCCAACACACCGAAACCCCTTCCCCACACACTGAAACACCTTCCCCACATACTGAAACCCCTTCCCCACACAATGAAACACATCCCCACACACTGAAACACCTTCCCCACACACTGAAACCCCTTCCCCACACACTGAAACCCCTTCTGCACACAGTGAAACCCTTCCCCACACACTGAAACCCCTTCCCCACACACTGAAACCCCTTCCCCACACACTGAAACCCTTCCCCACACTCTGAAACCCCTTCCGCACATACTGAAACACCTACCCCACACACTGAAACCCCTTCCCCACACACTGAAACCCCTTCCCCACACGCTGAAACCCCTTCTGCACACTGTGCAACCCTTCCCCACACACTGAAACCCCTTCCCCACACACTGATACCCCTTCCGCACACACTGAAACCCTTCCCCACACTCTGAAACCCCTTCCGCACACACTGAAACACCTAACCCACACACTGAAACCCCTTCCCCACACACTGAAACCCCTTCTGCACATACTTAAACACCTTCCCCACACACTGATACCCCGTCCCCACACACTGAAACCCTTCCCAACACTCTGAAACCCCTTCCGCACATACTGAAACCCCTGCCGCACATAATGAAAGACCTTCCCCACACACTGAAACACCTACCCCACACATGAAACCCCTTCCCCACACACTGAAACCCCTGCCGCACATAATGAAAGACATTCCCCACACACTGAAACCCCTTGCCCACACATTGAAACACCTTCCGCACACACTGAAACCCCTTCCCCACACGCTGAAACCGCTTCCCCACAGACTGAAACCTCTTCTGCACATACTGAAACACCTTCCCCACACACTGATACCCCTTCCCCACACACTGAATCCCCTTCCGCAGACAATGAAACACCTTCCCCACACACTGAAACCCCTGCCCCACACACTGATACCCCTTCCCCACACACTGAAACCCCTTCCGCACACAATGAAACACCTTCCCCACACACTGAAACCCCTTCCCCACACACTGAAACACCTTCCACACACACTGAAACCCCTTCCACACACAATGAAACACCTTCCCCACACACTGAAACACCTTCCACACACACTGAAAACCCTTCCCCACACACTGAAACACCTTCCACACACACTGAAACCCCTTCCGCACACACTGAAACACATCCCCACACACTGAAACCCATTCCCCACACAGTGAAACACATCCCCACACATTGAATCACCTTCCCACACACAGAAACACATCCCCACACACAGAAACACCTTCTCCATAGATTGAAACACATCCCCACACTCTGAAACCCCTTCCCCACACACTGAAACACATCCCCACACACTGAAACCCCTTGCCCACACTTTGAAGCACCTTCCGCACACACTGAAACCCCTTCCCCACACGCTGAAACCCCTTCCCCACACACTGAAACCCCTTCTGCACATACTGAAACACCTTCCCCACACACTGATACCCCTTCCCCCCACACTGAATCCCCTTCCGCAGACAATGAAACACCTTCCCCACACACTGAAACGCCTGCCCCACAAACTGATACCCCTTCCCCACACACTGAAACACCTTCCGCACACAATGAAACACCTTCCCCACACACTGAAACCCCTTCCCCACGCACTGAAACACCTTCCACACTCACTGAAACCCCTTCCGCACACAATGAAATACCTTCCCCACACACTGAAACCCCTTGCGCTCACAGTGAAACCCCTTCCCCACACACTGAAACACCTTCCCCACACACTGAAACCCCTTCCCCACACACTGAAACACCTTCCACACACACTGAAACCCCTTCCGCACACAATGAAACACCTTCCCCACACACTGAAAGCCCTTCCGCACACACTGAAACACATCCCCACACACTGAAACCCATTCCCCACACACTGAAACACATCCCCACACATTGAATCACCTTCCCCACACACTGAAACACATCCCACACACTGAAACACCTTCCCCATAGATTGAAACACATCCCCACACTCTGAAACCCCTTCCCCACACACTGAAACACATCCCCACACACTGAAACCCCTTGCCCACACATTGAAACACCTTCCGCACACACAGAAACCCCTTCCCCACACGCTGAAACCCCTTCCCCACACACTGAAACACATCCCAACACACCGAAACCCCTTCCCCACACACTGAAACACCTTCCCCACACACTGAAACCCCTTCCCCACACAATGAAACACATCCCCACACACTGAAACACCTTCCCCACACACTGAAACCCCTTCCCCACACACTGAAACCCCATCTGCACACAGTGAAACCCTTCCCCACACACTGAAACCCCTTCCTCACACACTGAAAGTCCTTCCCCACACACTGAAACCCTTCCCCACACTCTGAAACCCCTTCCGCACACACTGAAACACCTACCCCACACACTGAAACCCCTTCCCCACACACTGAAACCCCTTCCCCACACACTGAAACCCCTTCTGCACACTGTGAAACCCTTCCCCACAGACTGAAACCCCTTCTCCACACACTGATACCCCTTCCGCACACACTGAAACCCTTCCCCACACACTGAAACCCCTTCCGCACACACTGAAACACCTAACCCACACACTGAAACCCCTTCCCCACACACTGAAACCCCTTCCGCACATACTGAAACACCTGCCGCACATAATGAAAGACCTTCCCCACACACTGAAACACCTACCCCACACATGAAACCCATTCCCCACACACTGAAACTCCTGCCGCACATACTGAAACACCTGCCGCACATAATGAAAGACCGTCCCCACACACTGAAACACCTACCCCACACATGAAACCCCTTCTGCACACAGTGAAAACCCTTCCCCACACACTGAAACACCTTCCCCACACACTGAAACCCCTTCCCCACACAGTGAAACCCCTTCTGCACACAGTGAAAACCCTTCCCCACACACTGATACCCCTTCCGCACACACTGAAACCCTTCCCCACACTCTGAAACCCCTTCCGCACACACTGAAACACCTAACCCACACACTGAAACCCCTTCCCCACACACTGAAACCCCTTCTGCACATACTGAAACACCTTCCCCACACACTGATACCCCTTCCCCACACACTGAAACCCCTTCCCCACACACTGAAACCCATCCCCACAGTCTGAAACCCCTTCCGCACACAATGAAACACCTTCCCCACACACTGAAACCCCTTCCCCGCACACTGAAACACCTTCCACACACACTGAAACCCCTTCCGCACACAATGAAACACCTTCCCCACACACTGAAACCCCTTCCGCACACACTGAAACACATCCCCACACACTGAAACCCATTCCCCACACACTGAAACACATCCCCACACATTGAATCACCTTCCCCACACACTGAAACACATCCCCACACACTGAAACACCTTCCCCATAGATTAAAACACATCCCCACACTCTGAAACCCCTTCCCCACACACTGAAACACATCCCCACACACTGAAACCCCTTGCCCACACATTGAAACAACTTCCGCACACACTGAAACCCCTTCCCCACACGCTGAAACCCCTTCCCCACACACTGAAACACATCCCAACACACCGAAACCCCTTCCCCACACACAGAAACACCTTCCCCACACACTGAAACCCCTTCCCCACACAATGAAACACATCCCCACACACTGAAACACCTTCCCCACACACTGAAACCCCTTCCCCACACACTGAAACCCCTTCTGCACACAGTGAAACCCTTCCCCACACACTGAAACCCCTTCCCCACACACTGAAACCCCTTCCCCACACACTGAAACCCTTCCCCACACTCTGAAACCCCTTCCGCACACACTGAAACACCTACCCCACACACTGAAACCCGTTCCCCACACACTGAAACCCGTTCCCCACACACTGAAACCCCTTCTGCACACTGTGAAACCCTTCCCCACACACTGAAACCCCTTCCCCACACACTGATACCCCTTCCGCACACACTGAAACCCTTCCCCACACTCTGAAACCCCTTCCGCACACACTGAAACACCTAACCCACACACTGAAACCCCTTCCCCACACACTGAAACCCCTTCTGCACATACTTAAACACCTTCCCCACACACTGATACCCCGTCCCCACACACTGAAACCCTTCCCAACACTCTGAAACCCCTTCCGCACATACTGAAACCCCTGCCGCACATAATGAAAGACCTTCCCCACACACTGAAACACCTACCCCACACATGAAACCCCTTCCCCACACACTGAAACCCCTGCCGCACATAATGAAAGACATTCCCCACACACTGAAACCCCTTGCCCACACATTGAAACACCTTCCGCACACACTGAAACCCCTTCCCCACACGCTGAAACCGCTTCCCCACAGACTGAAACCTCTTCTGCACATACTGAAACACCTTCCCCACACACTGATACCCCTTCCCCACACACTGAATCCCCTTCCGCAGACAATGAAACACCTTCCCCACACACTGAAACCCCTGCCCCACACACTGATACCCCTTCCCCACACACTGAAACCCCTTCCGCACACAATGAAACACCTTCCCCACACACTGAAACCCCTTCCCCACACACTGAAACACCTTCCACACACACTGAAACCCCTTCCACACACAATGAAACACCTTCCCCACACACTGAAACACCTTCCACACACACTGAAAACCCTTCCCCACACACTGAAACACCTTCCACACACACTGAAACCCCTTCCGCACACACTGAAACACATCCCCACACACTGAAACCCATTCCCCACACAGTGAAACACATCCCCACACATTGAATCACCTTCCCACACACAGAAACACATCCCCACACACAGAAACACCTTCTCCATAGATTGAAACACATCCCCACACTCTGAAACCCCTTCCCCACACACTGAAACACATCCCCACACACTGAAACCCCTTGCCCACACTTTGAAGCACCTTCCGCACACACTGAAACCTCTTCCCCACACGCTGAAAACCCTTCCCCACACACTGAAACCCCTTCTGCACATACTGAAACACCTTCCCCACACACTGATACCCCTTCCCCCCACACTGAATCCCCTTCCGCAGACAATGAAACACCTTCCCCACACACTGAAACGCCTGCCCCACAAACTGATACCCCTTCCCCACACACTGAAACACCTTCCGCACACAATGAAACACCTTCCCCACACACTGAAACCCCTTCCCCACGCACTGAAACACCTTCCACACTCACTGAAACCCCTTCCGCACACAATGAAATACCTTCCCCACACACTGAAACCCCTTGCGCTCACAGTGAAACCCCTTCCCCACACACTGAAACACCTTCCCCACACACTGAAACCCCTTCCCCACACACTGAAACACCTTCCACACACACTGAAACCCCTTCCGCACACAATGAAACACCTTCCCCACACACTGAAAGCCCTTCCGCACACACTGAAACACATCCCCACACACTGAAACCCATTCCCCACACACTGAAACACATCCCCACACATTGAATCACCTTCCCCACACACTGAAACACATCCCACACACTGAAACACCTTCCCCATAGATTGAAACACATCCCCACACTCTGAAACCCCTTCCCCACACACTGAAACACATCCCCACACACTGAAACCCCTTGCCCACACATTGAAACACCTTCCGCACACACAGAAACCCCTTCCCCACACGCTGAAACCCCTTCCCCACACACTGAAACACATCCCAACACACCGAAACCCCTTCCCCACACACTGAAACACCTTCCCCACACACTGAAACCCCTTCCCCACACAATGAAACACATCCCCACACACTGAAACACCTTCCCCACACACTGAAACCCCTTCCCCACACACTGAAACCCCATCTGCACACAGTGAAACCCTTCCCCACACACTGAAACCCCTTCCTCACACACTGAAAGTCCTTCCCCACACACTGAAACCCTTCCCCACACTCTGAAACCCCTTCCGCACACACTGAAACACCTACCCCACACACTGAAACCCCTTCCCCACACACTGAAACCCCTTCCCCACACACTGAAACCCCTTCTGCACACTGTGAAACCCTTCCCCACAGACTGAAACCCCTTCTCCACACACTGATACCCCTTCCGCACACACTGAAACCCTTCCCCACACACTGAAACCCCTTCCGCACACACTGAAACACCTAACCCACACACTGAAACCCCTTCCCCACACACTGAAACCCCTTCCGCACATACTGAAACACCTGCCGCACATAATGAAAGACCTTCCCCACACACTGAAACACCTACCCCACACATGAAACCCATTCCCCACACACTGAAACTCCTGCCGCACATACTGAAACACCTGCCGCACATAATGAAAGACCGTCCCCACACACTGAAACACCTACCCCACACATGAAACCCCTTCTGCACACAGTGAAAACCCTTCCCCACACACTGAAACACCTTCCCCACACACTGAAACCCCTTCCCCACACAGTGAAACCCCTTCTGCACACAGTGAAAACCCTTCCCCACACACTGATACCCCTTCCGCACACACTGAAACCCTTCCCCACACTCTGAAACCCCTTCCGCACACACTGAAACACCTAACCCACACACTGAAACCCCTTCCCCACACACTGAAACCCCTTCTGCACATACTGAAACACCTTCCCCACACACTGATACCCCTTCCCCACACACTGAAACCCCTTCCCCACACACTGAAACCCATCCCCACAGTCTGAAACCCCTTCCGCACACAATGAAACACCTTCCCCACACACTGAAACCCCTTCCCCGCACACTGAAACACCTTCCACACACACTGAAACCCCTTCCGCACACAATGAAACACCTTCCCCACACACTGAAACCCCTTCCGCACACACTGAAACACATCCCCACACACTGAAACCCATTCCCCACACACTGAAACACATCCCCACACATTGAATCACCTTCCCCACACACTGAAACACATCCCCACACACTGAAACACCTTCCCCATAGATTAAAACACATCCCCACACTCTGAAACCCCTTCCCCACACACTGAAACACATCCCCACACACTGAAACCCCTTGCCCACACATTGAAACAACTTCCGCACACACTGAAACCCCTTCCCCACACGCTGAAACCCCTTCCCCACACACTGAAACACATCCCAACACACCGAAACCCCTTCCCCACCCACAGAAACACCTTCCCCACACACTGAAACCCCTTCCCCACACAATGAAACACATCCCCACACACTGAAACACCTTCCCCACACACTGAAACCCCTTCCCCACACACTGAAACCCCTTCTGCACACAGTGAAACCCTTCCCCACACACTGAAACCCCTTCCCCACACACTGAAACCCCTTCCCCACACACTGAAACCCTTCCCCACACTCTGAAACCCCTTCCGCACACACTGAAACACCTACCCCACACACTGAAACACCTTCCCCACACACTGAAACCCGTTCCCCACACACTGAAACCCCTTCTGCACACTGTGAAACCTTTCCCCACACACTGAAACCCCTTCCCCACACACTGATACCCCTTCCGCACACACTGAAACCCTTCCCCACACTCTGAAACCCCTTCCGCACACACTGAAACACCTAACCCACACACTGAAACCCCTTCCCCACACACTGAAACCCCTTCTGCACATACTGAAACACCTTCCCCAAACACAGATACCCCTTTCCCACACACTGAAACCCTTCCCAACACTCTGAAACCCCTTCCGCATATACTGAAACACCTGCCGCACATAATGAAAGACCTTACCCACACACTGAAACACCTACCCCACACATGAAACCCCTTCCCCACACACTGAAACCCCTGCCGCACATAATGAAAGACATTCCCCACACACTGAAACCCCTTGCCCACACATTGAAACACCTTCCGCACACACTGAAACCCCTTCCCCACACGCTGAAACCCCTTCCCCACACACTGAAACACATCCCAACACACTGAAACCCCTTCCTCACACACTGAAACACGTTCCTCACACACTGAAACCCCTTCCCCACACAATGAAACACATCCCCACACACTGAAATACCTTCCCCACACACTGAAACCCCTTCCCCACACACTGAAACCCCTTCTGCACACAGTGAAACCCTTCCCCACACACTGAAACCCCTTCCCCACACACTGAAACCCCTTCCCCACACACTGATACCCTTCCCCACACTCTGAAACCCCTTCCGCACATACTGAAACACCTACCCCACACACTGAAACCACTTCCCCACACACTGAAACCCCTTCCCCACACACTGAAACCGCTTCTGCACACTGTGAAACCCTTCCCCACACACTGAAACCCCTTCCCCACTCACTGATACCCCTTCCCCACACACTGAAACCCTTCCCCACACTCTGAAACCCCTTCCGCTCACACTGAAACACCTAACCCACACACTGAAACCCCTTCCCCACACACTGAAACCCCTTCTGCACATACTGAAACACCTTCCCCACACACTGAAACCCCTTCCCCACACACTGAATCCCCTTCCGCAGACAATGAAACACCTTCCCAACAAACTGAAACCCCTTCCCCACACACTGATACCCCTTCCCCACACACTGAAACCCCTTCCGCACACCATGAAACACCTTCCCCACACACTGAAACCCCTTCCCCACACACTGAAACACCTTCAACACACACTGAAACCCCTTCCGCACACAATGAAACACCTTCCCCACACACTGAAACCCCTTCCGCACACAGTGAACCCCTTCCCCACACACTGAAACACCTTCCCCACACACTGAAGCACATCCCCACACACTGAAACCCATTCCCCACACACTGAAACACATCCCCACACATTGAATCACATTCCCCACACACTGAAACACATCCCCACACACTGAAACACCTTCCCCATAGATTGAAACACATCCCCACACTCTGAAACCCCTTCCCCACACACTGAAACACATCCCCACACACTGAGACCCCTTCCCCACACACTGAAACCCCTTCCCACACACTGAAACACCTTCCCCACACACTGAAACCCCTTCCCCACACACTGAATCCCCTTCCGCACATAATGAAACACCATCCCCACACACTGAAATCCCTTGCCCACACATTGAAACACCTTCTGCACACACTGAAACCCCTTCCCCACACACTGAAACCCCTTCCGCACATAATGAAAGACCTTCCCCACACACTGAAATCCCTTGCCCACACATTGAAACACCTTCCGCACACACTGAAACACCTTCCCCACACGCTGAAACCCCTTCCCCACACACTGAAACACATCCCAACACACTGAAACACCTTCCCGACTCACTGAAACACATCCCCACACACTGAAACCCCTTCCCCACACAATGAAACACATCCCCACACACTGAAACACCTTCCCCACACACTGAAACCCCTTCCCCACACACTGAAACCCCTTCTGCACACAGTGCAACCCTTCCCCGCACACTCTGAAACCCCTTCCCCACACAATGAAACCCCTTACCAACACACTGAAACCCTTCCCCACACTCTGAAACCCCTTCCGCACACACTGAAACACCTACCCCACACACTGAAACCCCTTCCCCACACACTGAAACCCCTTCTGCACATACTGAAAAACATTCCCCACACACTGAAACCCCTTCACCTCACACTGAAACCCCGTCCGCACACAGTGAAACCCTTCCCCACACACTGAAATACATTCCCCACACACTGAAACACATCCCCGCACACAGAAACCCCTTCCACACACAGTGAAACACATACCAACAAACTGAAACCCCTTCCCCACACACTGAAACCCCTTCTGCCCACAATGAAACACCTTCCGCACACACTGAAACACCTTCCCCAGACACTGAAACACCTTCCCCACACACTGAAACCCCTTCCCCACAAACTGAAATGCCTTCCACACACACTGAAACACCTTCCCCACACACTGAAACCCCTTCCGCACACAGTGAATCCCTTCCCCACACACTGAAACCCCTTCCACACACACTGAAACACATCCACACACACTGAAACCCATTCCCCACACACTGCAACACATCCCCACACACCGAAACACATTCCCCACACACTGAAACACATCCCCACACACTGAAACACCTTCCCCACACATTGAAACACATCCCCACACTCTGAAACCCCTTCCCCACACACTGAAACACATCCCCACACTCTGACACCCCTTCCCCACACACTGAAAAACCTTCCCCACACACTGAAACAGCTTCCCCACACACTGAAACCCCTTCCGTACATAATGAAACACCATCCCCACACACTGAAATCCCTTGCCCACTCATTGAAACACCTTCCGCACACACTGAAACCCCTTCCAGACACGCTGAAACCCCTTCCACACACACTGAAACACATCCCAACACACTGAAACCCCTTCCCCACACACTGAAACACCTTCCCCACACACTGAAACCCCTTCCCCACACAATGAAACACATCCCCACAAACTGAAACACCTTCCCCACACACTGAAACCCCTTCCCCACACACTGAAACCCCTTCTGCACACAGTGAAACCCTTCCCCACACACTGAAACCCCTTCCCCACACACTGAAACCCCTTCCCCACACACTGAAACCCTTCCCCACACTCTGAAACCCCTTCCGCACACACTGAAACACCTACCCCACACACTGAAACCCCTTCCCCACACACTGAAACCCCTTCCCCACACACTGAAACCCTTTCTGCACATTGTGAAACCCTTCCCCACACACTGAAACCCCTTCCCCACACACTAAAACCCCTTCCCCACACACTGAAACCCTTCCCCACACTTGAAACCCCTTCCGCGCACACTGAAACACATAACCCACACACTGATACCCCTTCACCACACACTGAAACCACTTCTGCACATACTGAAACAGCTTCCCCACACACTGATACCCCTTCCCCACACACTGAATCCCCTTCCGCAGACAATGAAACACCTTCCCCACACACTGAAACCCCTGCCCCACACACTGATACCCCTTCCCCACACACTGAAACCCCTTCCGCACACAATGAAACACCTTCCCCACACACTGAAACCCCTTCCCCACACACTGAAACAACTTCCACACACACTGAAACCCCTTCCGCACACAATGAAACACCTTCCCCACATACTGAAACCCCTTCCGAACACAGTGAAACCCTTCCCCACACACTAAAACCCCTTCCCCACACACTGAAACACATCCCCACACACTGAAACCCATTCCCCACACACTGAAACACATCCCCACACATTGAATCACCTTCCTCACACACTGAAACACATCCCCACACACTGAAACACCTTCCCCATAGATTGAAACACATCCCCACACTCTGAAACCCCTTCCCCACACACTGAAACACATCCCCACACACTGAGACCCCTTCCCCACACACTGAAACTCCTTCCCCACACACTGAAACACCTTCCGCACATAATGAAACACCATCCCCACACACTGAAATCCCTTGCTCACACATTGAAACACCTTCCGCAGACACTGAAACCCCTTCCCCACACACTGAAACCCCTGCCGCACATAATGAAAGACCTTCCCCACACACTGAAGCCCCTTGCCCACACATTGAAACACCTTCCGCACACACTGAAACCGCTTCCCCACACGCTGAAACCCCTGTCCCACACACTGAAACACATCCCAACACACTGAAACCCCTTCCCCACACACTGAAACACCTTCCCCACACACTGAAACCCCTTCCCCACACAATGAAACACATCCCCGCACACTGAAACACCTTCCCCACACACTGAAACCCCTTCCGCACACACTGAAACCCCTTCTGCACACAGTGAAACCCTTCCCCACACGGAAACCCCTTCCTGACACACTGAAACCCCTTCCCTACACACTGAAACCCTTCCCCACACTCTGAAACCCCTTCCGCACATACTGTAACACCTACCCCACACACTGAAACCCCATCCCCACACACTGATACCCCTTCCCCACACACTGAAACCCCTTCTGCACACTGTGAAACCCTTCCCCACACACTGAAACCCCTTCCCCACACACTGATACCGCTTCCCCACACACTGAAACCCTTCCCCACACTCTGCAACCCCTTCCACACACACTGAAACACCTAACCCACACACTGAAACCCCTTCCCCACACACTGAAACCCCTTCTGCACATACTGAAACACCTTCCCCACACACTGATACCCCTTCCCCACACACTGAATCCCCTTCCGCAGACAATGAAACACCTTCCCCACACACTGAAACGCCTGCCCCACACACTGATACCCCTTCCCCACACTCTGAAACCCCTTCCGCACACAATGAAACACCTTCCCCATACACTGAAACCCCTTCCCCACACACTGAAACACCTTCCACACACACTGAAACCCCTTCCGCACACAATGAAACCCTTCCCCACACAATAAAACCACTTCCCCACACACTGAAACACATCCCCACACACTGAAACCCATTCCCCACACACTGAAACACATCCCCACACATTGAATCACCTTCCCCACACACTGAAACACATCCCCACACTCTGAAACCCCTTCCCCACACACTGAAACACATCCCCACACACTGAGACCCCTTCCCCACACACTGAAACTCCATCCCCACATAATGAAACACCATCCCCACACACTGAAATCCCTTGCCCACACATTGAAACACCTTCCGCACACACTGAAACCCCTTCCCCTCACACTGAAACACCTTCCACACACACTGAAACCCCTTCCGCACACAATGAAACCCTTCCCCACACAATAAAACCACTTCCCCACACACTGAAACACATCCCCACACACTGAAACCCATTCCCCACACACTGAAACACATCCCCACACATTGAATCACCTTCCCCACACACTGAAACACATCCCCACACTCTGAAACCCCTTCCCCACACACTGAAACACATCCCCACACACTGAGACCCCTTCCCCACACACTGAAACTCCTTCCCCACATAATGAAACACCATCCCCACACACTGAAATCCCTTGCCCACACATTGAAACACCTTCCGCACACACTGAAACCCCTTCCCCACACACAGAAACCCCTGCCGCACATAATGAAAGACCTTCCCCACACACTAAAGCCCCTTGCCCACACATTGAAACACCTTCCGCACACACTGAAACCCCTTCCCCACACGCTGAAACCCCTTCCCCACACACTGAAACACATCCCAACACACTGAAACCCCTTCCCCACACACTGAAACACCTTCCCCACACACTGAAACCCCTTCCCCACACAATGAAACACATCCCCACACACTGAAACACCTTCCCCACACACTGAAACCCCTTCCGCACACACTGAAACCCCTTCTGCACACAGTGAAACCCTTCCCCACACACTGAAACCCCTTCCCCACACACTGAAACCCCTTCCCCACACACTGAAACCCTTCCCCACACTCTGAAACCCCTTCCGCACACACTGAAACACCTACCCCACACACTGAAACCCCATCCCCACACACTGAAACTCCTTCCCCACTCACTGAAACCAATTCTGCACACTGTGAAACCCTTCCCCACACACTGAAACCCCTTCCCCACACACTGATACCCCTTCCCCACACACTGAAACCCTTCCCCACACACTGAAACCCCTTCTGCACCTACTGAAACACCTTCCCCACACACTGATACCCCTTCCCCACACACGGAATCCCCTTCCGCAGACAATGAAACACCTTCCCCACACACTGAATCCCCTGCCCCACACACTGAAACACATCCCCACACACTGAAACACCTTCCCCACACACTGAAACACATCCCCACACACTGAGAGCCCTTCCCCACACACTGACACCCCTTCCCCACACACT
The DNA here is from genome assembly GCF_036365525.1 of Heterodontus francisci. NCBI lineage: Eukaryota > Metazoa > Chordata > Chondrichthyes > Heterodontiformes > Heterodontidae > Heterodontus > Heterodontus francisci. The sequence goes on from NW_027140299.1 coordinate 454,498, forward strand.
GAAACACCTTCCCCACACACTGAAACCCCTTCCCCACACACTGAATCCCCTTCCGCACATAATGAAACACCATCCCCACACACTGAAATCCCTTGCCCACACATTGAAACACCTTCCGCACACACTGAAACCCCTTCCCCACACACTGAAACCCCTTCCGCACATAATGAAAGACCTTCCCCACACACTGAAACCCCTTACCCACACACTGAAACCCTTCCCCACACTCTGAAACCCCTTCCGCACACACTGAAACACCTACCCCACACACTGAAACCCCTTCCCCACACACTGAAACCCCTTCTGCACATACTGAAAAACCTTCCCCACACACTGAAACCCCTTCACCTCACACTGAAACCCCGTCCGCACACAGTGAAACCCTTCCCCACACACTGAAATACCTTCCCCACACACTGAAACACATCCCCACACACAGAAACCCCTTCCACACACAGTGAAACACATACCAACAAACTGAAACACCTTCCCCACACACTGAAACCCCTTCTGCCCACAATGAAACACCTTCCGCACACACTGAAACCCCTTCCGCACACACTGAAACACCTTCCCCAGACACTGAAACACCTTCCCCACACACTGAAACCCCTTCCCCACAAACTGAAATGCCTTCCACACACACTGAAACACCTTCCCCACACACTGAAACCCCTTCCGCACACAGTGAATCCCTTCCCCACACACTGCAACCCCTTCCCCACACACTGAAACACATCCACACACACTGAAACCCATTCCCCACACACTGAAACACATCCCCACACACCGAAACACCTTCCCCACACACTGAAACACATCCCCACACACTGAAACACCTTCCCCACACATTGAAACACATCCCCACACTCTGAAACCCCTTCCCCACACACTGAAACACATCCCCACACTCTGACACCCCTTCCCCACACACTGAAAAACCTTCCCCACACACTGAAACAGCTTCCCCACACACTGAAACCCCTTCCGCACATAATGAAACACCATCCCCACACACTGAAATCCCTTGCCCACACATTGAAACACCTTCCGCACACACTGAAACCCCTTCCCCACACACTGAAACCCCTGCCGCACATAATGAAAGACCTTCGCCACATACTGAAACCCCTTGCCCACTCTTTGAAACACGTTCCGCACACACTGAAACCCCTTCCATACACGCTGAAACCCCTTCCACACACACTGAAACACATCCCAACACACTGAAACGCCTCCCCCACACACTGAAACACCTTCCCCACACACTGAAACCTCTTCCCCACACAATGAAACACATCCCCACAAACTGAAACACCTTCCCCACACACTGAAACCCCTTCCCCACACACTGAGACCCCTTCTGCACACAGTGAAACCCTTCCCCACACACTGAAACCCCTTCCCCACACACTGAAACCCCTTCCCCACACACTGAAACCCTTCCCCACACTCTGAAACCCCTTCCCCACACAGTGAAACCCCTTCCCCACACACTGAAACCCTTTCTGCACATTGTGAAACCCTTCACCACACACTGAAACCCCTTCCCCACTCACTGATACCCCTTCCCCACACACTGAAACCCTTCCCCACACCTGAAACCCCTTCCGCGCACACTGAAACACATAACCCACACACTGATACCCCTTCACCACACACTGAAACCACTTCTGCACATACTGAAACAGCTTCCCCACACACTGATACCCCTTCCCCACACACTGAATCCCCTTCCGCAGACAATGAAACACCTTCCCCACACAATGAAACCCCTGCCCCACACACTGATACCCCTTCCCCACACACTGAAACCCCTTCCGCACACAATGAAACACCTTCCCCACACACTGAAACCCCTTCCCCACACACTGAAACAACTTCCCCACACACTGAAACCCCTTCCCCACACAATGAAACACATCCCCACACACTGAAACACCTTCCCCACACACTGAAACCCCTTCCGCACACACTGAAACCCCTTCTGCACACAGTGAAACCCTTCCCCACACGGAAACCCCTTCCCGACACACTGAAACCCCTTCCCCACACACTGAAACCCTTCCCCACACTCTGAAACCCCTTCCGCACACACTGTAACACCTACCCCACACACTGAAACCCCATCCCCACACACTGAAACCCCTTCCCCACACACTGAAACCCCTTCTGCACACTGTGAAACCCTTCCCCACACACTGAAACCCCTTCCCCACACACTGATACCCCTTCCCCACACACTGAAACCCTTCCCCACACTCTGAAACCCCTTCCGCACACACTGAAACACCTAACCCACACACTGAAACCCCTTCCCCACACACTGAAACCCCTTCTGCACATACTGAAACACCTTCCCCACACACTGATACCCCTTCCCCACACACTGAATCCCCTTCCGCAGACAATGAAACACCTTCCCCACACACTGAAACGCCTGCCCCACACACTGATACCCCTTCCCCACACTCTGAAACCCCTTCCGCACACAATGAAACACCTTCCCCACACACTGAAACCCCTTCCCCACACACTGAAACACCTTCCACACACACTGAAACCCCTTCCGCACACAATGAAACCCTTCCCCACACAATAAAACCACTTCCCCACACACTGAAACACATCCCCACACACTGAAGCCCATTCCCCACACACTGAAACACATCCCCACACATTGAATCACCTTCCCCACACACTGAAACACATCCCCACACTCTGAAACCCCTTCCCCACACACTGAAACACATCCCCACACACTGAGACCCCTTCCCCACACACTGAAACTCCTTCCCCACATAATGAAACACAATCCCCACACACTGAAATCCCTTGCCCACACATTGAAACACCTTCCGCACACACTGAAACCCCTTCCCCACACACTGAAACCCCTGCCGCACATAATGAAAGACCTTCCCCACACACTGAAGCCCCTTGCCCACACATTGAAACACCTTCCGCACACACTGAAACCCCTTCCCCACACGCTGAAACCCCTTCCCCACACACTGAAACACATCCCAACACACTGAAACCCCTTCCCCACACACTGAAACACCTTCCCCACACACTGAAACCCCTTCCCCACACAATGAAACACATCCCCACACACTGAAACACCTTCCCCACACACTGAAACCCTTCCGCACACACTGAAACCCCTTCTGCACACAGTGAAACCCTTCCCCACACACTGAAACCCCTTCCCCACACACTGAAACCCCTTCCCCACACACTGAATCCCTTCCCCACACTCTGAAACCCCTTCCGCACACACTGAAACACCTACCCCACACACTGAAACCCCATCCCCACACACTGAAACTCCTTCCCCACACACTGAAACCAATTCTGCACACTGTGAAACCCTTCCCCACACACTGAAACCCCTTCCCCACACATTGATACCCCTTCCCCACACACTGAAACCCTTCCCCACACACTGAAACCCCTTCTGCACCTACTGAAACACCTTCCCCACACACTGATACCCCTTCCCCACACACTGAATCCCCTTCTGCAGACAATGAAACACCTTCCCCACACACTGAATCCCCTGCCCCACACACTGAAACACATCCCCACACACTGAAACACCTTCCCCATAGATTGAAACACATCCCCACACTCTGAAACCCCTTCCCCACTCACTGAAACACATCCCCACACACTGAGACCCCTTCCCCACACGCTGAAACCCCTTCCCCACACACTGAAACACCTTCCCCACACACTGAAACCCCTTCCCCACACACTGAATCCCCTTCCGCACATAATGAAACACCATCCCCACACACTGAAATCCCTTGCCCACACACTGAAACCCTTCCCAACACTCTGAAACCCCTTCCGCACATACTGAAACCCCTGCCGCACATAATGAAAGACCTTACCCACACACTGAAACACCTACCCCACACATGAAACCCCTTCCCCACACACTGAATCCCCTGCCGCACATAATGAAAGACATTCCCCACACACTGAAACCCCTTGCCCACACATTGAAACACCTTCCGCACACACTGAAACCCCTTCCCCACACGCTGAAACCCCTTCCCCACACACTGAAACACATCCCAACACACTGAAACCCCTTCCTCACACACTGAAACACGTTCCCCACACACTGAAACCCCTTCCCCACACAATGAAACACATCCCCACACACTGAAATACCTTCCCCACACACTGAAACCCCTTCCCCACACACTGAAACCCCTTCTGCACACAGTGAAACCCTTCCCCACACACTGAAACCCCTTCCCCACACACTGAAACCCCTTCCCCACACACTGATACCCTTCCCCACACTCTGAAATCCCTTCCGCACATACTGAAACACCTACCCCACACACTGAAACCACTTCCCCACACACTGAAACCCCTTCCCCACACACTGAAACCCCTTCTGCACACTGTGAAACCCTTCCCCACACACTGAAACCCCTTCCCCACTCACTGATACCCCTTCCCCACACACTGAAACCCTTCCCCACACTCTGAAACCCCTTCCGCACACACTGAAACACCTAACCCACACACTGAAACCCCTTCCCCACACACTGAAACCCCTTCTGCACATACTGAAACACCTTCCCCACACACTGAAACCCCTTCCCCACACACTGAATCCCCTTCCGCAGACAATGAAACACCTTCCCAACAAACTGAAACCCCTTCCCCACACACTGATACCCCTTCCCCACACACTGAAACCCCTTCCGCACACCATGAAACACCTTCCCCACACACTGAAACCCCTTCCCCACACACTGAAACACCTTCCACACACACTGAAACCCCTTCCGCACACAATGAAACACCTTCCCCACACACTGAAACCCCTTCCGCACACAGTGAAACCCTTCCCCACACACTGAAACACCTTCCCTACACACTGAAGCACATCCCCACACACTGAAACCCATTCCCCACACACTGAAACACATCCCCACACATTGAATCACCTTCCCCACACACTGAAACACATCCCCACACACTGAAACACCTTCCCCATAGATTGAAACACATCCCCACACTCTGAAACCCCTTCCCCACACACTGAAACACATCCCCACACACTGAGACCCCTTCCCCACACACTGAAACCCCTTCCCCACACACTGAAACACCTTCCCCACACACTGAAACCCCTTCCCCACACACTGAATCCCCTTCCGCACATAATGAAACACCATCCCCACACACTGAAATCCCTTGCCCACACATTGAAACACCTTCTGCACACACTGAAACCCCTTCCCCACACACTGAAACCCCTTCCGCACATAATGAAAGACCTTCCCCACACACTGAAACCCCTTGCCCATACATTGAAACACCTTCCGCACACACTGAAACACCTTCCCCACACACTGAGAGCCCTTCCCCACACACTGAAACACATCCCAACACACTGAAACACTTTCCCGACTCACTGAAACACATCCCCACACACTGAAACCCCTTCCCCACACAATGAAACACATCCCCACACACTGAAACACCTTCCCCACACACTGAAACCCCTTCCCCACACACTGAAACCCCTTCTGCACACAGTGCAACCCTTCCCCGCACACTCTGAAACCCCTTCCCCACACACTGAAACCCCTTACCCACACACTGAAACCCTTCCCCACACTCTGAAACCCCTTCCGCACACACTGAAACACCTACCCCACACACTGAAACCCCTTCCCCACACACTGAAACCCCTTCTGCACATACTGAAAAACATTCCCCACACACTGAAACCCCTTCACCTCACACTGAAACCCCGTCCGCACACAGTGAAACCCTTCCCCACACACTGAAATACCTTCCCCACACACTGAAACACATCCCCACACACAGAAACCCCTTCCACACACAGTGAAACACATACCAACAAACTGAAACCCCTTCCCCACACACTGAAACCACTTCTGCCCACAATGAAACACCTTCCGCACACACTGAAACCCCTTCCGCACACACTGAAACACCTTCCCCAGACACTGAAACACCTTCCCCACACACTGAAACCCCTTCCCCACAAACTGAAATGCCTTCCACACACACTGAAACACCTTCCCCACACACTGAAACCCCTTCCGCACACAGTGAATCCCTTCCCCACACACTGCAACCCCTTCCCCACACACTGAAACACATCCACACACACTGAAACCCCTTCCCCACACACTGAAACACCTTCCCCACACACTGAAACCCCTTCCCCACACACTGAATCCCCTTCCGCACATAATGAAACACCATCCCCACACACTGAAATCCCTTGCCCACACACTGAAACCCTTCCCAACACTCTGAAACCCCTTCCGCACATACTGAAACCCCTGCCGCACATAATGAAAGACCTTACCCACACACTGAAACACCTACCCCACACATGAAACCCCTTCCCCACACACTGAATCCCCTGCCGCACATAATGAAAGACATTCCCCACACACTGAAACCCCTTGCCCACACATTGAAACACCTTCCGCACACACTGAAACCCCTTCCCCACACGCTGAAACCCCTTCCCCACACACTGAAACACATCCCAACACACTGAAACCCCTTCCTCACACACTGAAACACGTTCCCCACACACTGAAACCCCTTCCCCACACAATGAAACACATCCCCACACACTGAAATACCTTCCCCACACACTGAAACCCCTTCCCCACACACTGAAACCCCTTCTGCACACAGTGAAACCCTTCCCCACACACTGAAACCCCTTCCCCACACACTGAAACCCCTTCCCCACACACTGATACCCTTCCCCACACTCTGAAATCCCTTCCGCACATACTGAAACACCTACCCCACACACTGAAACCACTTCCCCACACACTGAAACCCCTTCCCCACACACTGAAACCCCTTCTGCACACTGTGAAACCCTTCCCCACACACTGAAACCCCTTCCCCACTCACTGATACCCCTTCCCCACACACTGAAACCCTTCCCCACACTCTGAAACCCCTTCCGCACACACTGAAACACCTAACCCACACACTGAAACCCCTTCCCCACACACTGAAACCCCTTCTGCACATACTGAAACACCTTCCCCACACACTGAAACCCCTTCCCCACACACTGAATCCCCTTCCGCAGACAATGAAACACCTTCCCAACAAACTGAAACCCCTTCCCCACACACTGATACCCCTTCCCCACACACTGAAACCCCTTCCGCACACCATGAAACACCTTCCCCACACACTGAAACCCCTTCCCCACACACTGAAACACCTTCCACACACACTGAAACCCCTTCCGCACACAATGAAACACCTTCCCCACACACTGAAACCCCTTCCGCACACAGTGAAACCCTTCCCCACACACTGAAACACCTTCCCTACACACTGAAGCACATCCCCACACACTGAAACCCATTCCCCACACACTGAAACACATCCCCACACATTGAATCACCTTCCCCACACACTGAAACACATCCCCACACACTGAAACACCTTCCCCATAGATTGAAACACATCCCCACACTCTGAAACCCCTTCCCCACACACTGAAACACATCCCCACACACTGAGACCCCTTCCCCACACACTGAAACCCCTTCCCCACACACTGAAACACCTTCCCCACACACTGAAACCCCTTCCCCACACACTGAATCCCCTTCCGCACATAATGAAACACCATCCCCACACACTGAAATCCCTTGCCCACACATTGAAACACCTTCTGCACACACTGAAACCCCTTCCCCACACACTGAAACCCCTTCCGCACATAATGAAAGACCTTCCCCACACACTGAAACCCCTTGCCCATACATTGAAACACCTTCCGCACACACTGAAACACCTTCCCCACACACTGAGAGCCCTTCCCCACACACTGAAACACATCCCAACACACTGAAACACTTTCCCGACTCACTGAAACACATCCCCACACACTGAAACCCCTTCCCCACACAATGAAACACATCCCCACACACTGAAACACCTTCCCCACACACTGAAACCCCTTCCCCACACACTGAAACCCCTTCTGCACACAGTGCAACCCTTCCCCGCACACTCTGAAACCCCTTCCCCACACACTGAAACCCCTTACCCACACACTGAAACCCTTCCCCACACTCTGAAACCCCTTCCGCACACACTGAAACACCTACCCCACACACTGAAACCCCTTCCCCACACACTGAAACCCCTTCTGCACATACTGAAAAACATTCCCCACACACTGAAACCCCTTCACCTCACACTGAAACCCCGTCCGCACACAGTGAAACCCTTCCCCACACACTGAAATACCTTCCCCACACACTGAAACACATCCCCACACACAGAAACCCCTTCCACACACAGTGAAACACATACCAACAAACTGAAACCCCTTCCCCACACACTGAAACCACTTCTGCCCACAATGAAACACCTTCCGCACACACTGAAACCCCTTCCGCACACACTGAAACACCTTCCCCAGACACTGAAACACCTTCCCCACACACTGAAACCCCTTCCCCACAAACTGAAATGCCTTCCACACACACTGAAACACCTTCCCCACACACTGAAACCCCTTCCGCACACAGTGAATCCCTTCCCCACACACTGCAACCCCTTCCCCACACACTGAAACACATCCACACACACTGAAACCCATTCCCCACACACTGAAACACATCCCCACACACCGAAACACCTTCCCCACACACTGAAACACATCCCCACACACTGAAACACCTTCCCCACACATTGAAACACATCCCCACACTCTGAAACCCCTTCCCCACACACTGAAACACATCCCCACACTCTGACACCCCTTCCCCACACACTGAAAAACCTTCCCCACACACTGAAACAGCTTCCCCACACACTGAAACCCCTTCCGCACATAATGAAACACCATCCCCACACACTGAAATCCCTTGCCCACACATTGAAACACCTTCCACACACACTGAAACCCCTTCCCCACACACTGAAACCCCTGCCGCACATAATGAAAGACCTTCGCCACATACTGAAACCCCTTGCCCACTCTTTGAAACACCTTCCGCACACACTGAAACCCCTTCCATACACGCTGAAACCCCTTCCACACACACTGAAACACATCCCAACACACTGAAACCCCTCCCCCACACACTGAAACACCTTCCCCACACACTGAAACCCCTTCCCCACACAATGAAACACATCCCCACAAACTGAAACACCTTCCCCACACACTGAAACCCCTTCCCCACACACTGAAACCCCTTCTGCAAACAGTGAAACCCTTCCCCACACACTGAAACCCCTTCCCCACACACTGAAACCCCTTCCCCACACACTGAAACCCTTCCCCACACTCTGAAACCCCTTCCCCACACACTGAAACCCCTTCCCCACACACTGAAACCCTTTCTGCACATTGTGAAACCCTTCACCACACACTGAAACCCCTTCCCCACACACTGATACCCCTTCCCCACACACTGAAACCCTTCCCCACACCTGAAACCCCTTCCGCGCACACTGAAACACATAACCCACACACTGATACCCCTTCACCACACACTGAAACCACTTCTGCACATACTGAAACAGCTTCCCCACACACTGATACCCCTTCCCCACACACTGAATCCCCTTCCGCAGACAATGAAACACCTTCCCCACACGCTGAAACCCCTGCCCCACACACTGATACCCCTTCCCCACACACTGAAACCCCTTCCGCACACAATGAAACACCTTCCCCACACACTGAAACCCCTTCCCCACACACTGAAACAACTTCCACACACACTGAAACCCCTTCTGAACACAGTGAAACCCTTCCCCACACACTAAAACCCCTTCCCCACACACTGAAACACATCCCCACAAACTGAAACCCATTCCCCACACACTGAAACACATCCCCACACATTGAATCACCTTCCTCACACACTGAAACACATCCCCACACACTGAAACACCTTCCCCATAGATTGAAACACATCCCCACACTCTGAAACCCCTTCCCCACACACTGAAACACATCCCCACACACTGAGACCACTTCCCCACACACTGAAACTCCTTCCCCACACAGTGAAACACCTTCCGCACATAATGAAACACCATCCCCACACACTGAAATCCCTTGCCCACACATTGAAACACCTTCCGCAGACACTGAAACCCCTTCCCCACACACTGAAACCCCTGCTGCACATAATGAAAGACCTTCCCCACACACTGAAGCCCCTTGCCCACACATTGAAACACCTTCCGCACACACTGAAACCGCTTCCCCACACGCAGAAACCCCTTCCCCACATACTGAAACACATCCCAACACACTGAAACCCCTTCCCCACACACTGAAACAACTTCCCCACACACTGAAACCCCTTCCCCACACAATGAAACACATCCCCACACACTGAAACACCTTCCCCACACACTGAAACCCCTTCCGCACACACTGAAACCCCTTCTGCACACAGTGAAACCCTTCCCCACACGGAAACCCCTTCCCGACACACTGAAACCCCTTCCCCACACACTGAAACCCTTCCCCACACTCTGAAACCCCTTCCGCACACACTGTAACACCTACCCCACACACTGTAACACCTACCCCACACACTGAAACCCCATCCCCACACACTGAAACCCCTTCCCCACACACTGAAACCCCTTCTGCACACTGTGAAACCCTTCCCCACACACTGAAACCCCTTCCCCACACACTGATACCCCTTCCCCACACACTGAAACCCTTCCCCACACTCTGAAACCCCTTCCGCTCACACTGAAACACCTAACCCACACACTGAAACCCCTTCCCCACACACTGAAACCCCTTCTGCACATACTGAAACACCTTCCCCACACACTGATACCCCTTCCCCACACACTGAATCCCCTTCCGCAGACAATGAAACACCTTCCCCACACACTGAAACGCCTGCCCCACACACTGATACCCCTTCCCCACACTCTGAAACCCCTTCCGCACACAATGAAACACCTTCCCCACACACTCAAACCCCTTCCCCACACACTGAAACACCTTCCACACACACTGAAACCCCTTCCGCACACAATGAAACCCTTCCCCACACAATAAAACCACTTCCCCACACACTGAAACACATCCCCACACACTGAAACCCATTCCCCACACACTGAAACACATCCCTACACATTGAATCACCTTCCCCACACACTGAAACACATCCCCACACTCTGAAACCCCTTCCCCACACACTGAAATACATCCCCACACACTGAGACCCCTTCCCCACACACTGAAACTCCTTCCCCACATAATGAAACACCATCCCCACGCACTGAAATCCCTTGCCCACACATTGAAACACCTTCCGCACACACTGAAACCCCTTCCCCACACACTGAAACCCCTGCCGCACATAATGAAAGACCTTCCCCACACACTGAAGCCCCTTGCCCACACATTGAAACACCTTCCGCACACACTGAAACCCCTTCCCCACACGCTGAAACCCCTTCCCCACACACTGAAACACATCCCAACACACTGAAACCCCTTCCCCACACACTGAAACACCTTCCCCACACACTGAAACCCCTTCCCCACACAATGAAACACATCCCCACACACTGAAACACCTTCCCCACACACTGAAGCCCCTTCCGCACACACTGAAACCCCTTCTGCACACAGTGAAACCCTTCCCCACACACTGAAACCCCTTCCCCACACACTGAAACCCCTTCCCCACACACTGAAACCCTTCCCCACACTCTGAAACCCCTTCCCCACACACTGAAACACCTACCCCACACACTGAAACCCCATCCCCACACACTGAAACTCCTTCCCCACACACTGAAACCAATTCTGCACACTGTGAAACCCTTCCCCACACACTGAAACCCCTTCCGCACACACTGATACCCCTTCCCCACACACTGAAACCCTTGCCCACACACTGAAACCCCTTCTGCACCTACTGAAACACCTTCCCCACACACTGATACCCCTTCCCCACACACTGAATCCCCTTCTGCAGACAATGAAACACCTTCCCCACACACTGAATCCCCTGCCCCACTCACTGAAACACATCCCCACACACTGAAACACCTTCCCCATAGATTGAAACACATCCCCACACTCTGAAACCCCTTCCCCACACACTGAAACACATCCCCACACACTGAGACCCCTTCCCCACACACTGAAACCCCTTCCCCACACACTGAAACACCTTCCCCACACACTGAAACCCCTTCCCCACACACTGAATCCCCTTCCGCACATAATGAAACACCATCCCCACACACTGAAATCCCTTGCCCACACATTGAAACACCTTCCGCACACACTGAAACCCCTTCCCCACACACTGAAACCCCTTCCGCACATAATGAAAGACCTTCCCCACACCCTGAAACCCCTTGCCCACAGATTGAAACACCTTCCGCACACACTGAAACCCTTGCCCACACACTGAAACCCCTTCTGCACCTACTGAAACACCTTCCCCACACACTGATACCCCTTCCCCACACACTGAATCCCCTTCTGCAGACAATGAAACACCTTCCCCACACACTGAATCCCCTGCCCCACACACTGAAACACATCCCCACACACTGAAACACCTTCCCCATAGATTGAAACACATCCCCACACTCTGAAACCCCTTCCCCACACACTGAAACACATCCCCACACACTGAGACCCCTTCCCCACACACTGAAACCCCTTCCCCACACACTGAAACACCTTCCCCACACACTGAAACCCCTTCCCCACACACTGAATCCCCTTCCGCACATAATGAAACACCATCCCCACACACTGAAATCCCTTGCCCACACATTGAAACACCTTCCGCACACACTGAAACCCCTTCCCCACACACTGAAACCCCTTCCGCACATAATGAAAGACCTTCCCCACACCCTGAAACCCCTTGCCCACAGATTGAAACACCTTCCGCACACACTGAAACACCTTCCCCACACTCTGAAACCCCTTCCCCACACACTGAAACACATCCCAACACACTGAAACACCTTCCCTACTCACTGAAACACATCCCCACACACTGAAACCCCTTCCCCACACAATGAAACACATCCCCACACACTGAAACACCTTCCCCACACACTGAAACCCCTTCCCCACACACGGAAACCCCTTCTGCACACAGTGCATCCCTTCCCCGCAAACTCTGAAACCCCTTCCCCACACACTGAAACCCCTTACCCAAACACTGAAACCCTTCCCCACACTCTGAAACCCCTTCCGCACACACTGAAACACCTACCCCACACACTGAAACCCCTTCCCCACACACTGAAACCCCTTCTGCACATACTGAAAAACCTTCCCCACACACTGAAACCCCTTCACCTCACACTGAAACCCCGTCCGCACACAGTGAAACCCTTCCCCATACACTGAAATACCTTCCCCACACACTGAAACACATCCCCACACACAGAAACCCCTTCCACACACAGTGAAACACATACCAACAAACTGAAACCCCTTCCCCACACACTGAAACCCCTTCTGCCCACAATGAAACACCTTCCGCACACACTGAAACCCCTTCCGCACACACTGAAACACCTTCCCCAGACACTGAAACCCCTTCCCCACACACTGAAACCCCTTCCCCACAAACTGAAATGCCTTCCACACACACTGAAACACCTTCCCCACACACTGAAACCCCTTCCGCACACAGTTAATCCCTTCCCCACACACTGAAACCCCTTCCCCACACACTGAAACACATCCACACACACTGAAACCCATTCCCCACACACTGAAACACATCCCCACACACCGAAACACCTTCCCCACACACTGAAACACATCCCCACACACTGAAACACCTTCCCCACACATTGAAACACATCCCCACACTCTGAAACCCCTTCCCCACACACTGAAACACATCCCCACACACTGACACCCCTTCCCCACACACTGAAAAACCTTCCCCACACACTGAAACAGCTTCCCCACACACTGAAACCCCTTCCGCACATAATGAAACACCATCCCCACACACTGAAATCCCTTGCCCACACATTGAAACACCTTCCGCACACACTGAAACCCCTTCCCCACACACTGAAACCCCTGCCGCACATAATGAAAGACCTTCACCACATACTGAAACCCCTTGCCCACTCTTTGAAACACCTTCCGCACACACTGAAACCCCTTCCATACACGCTGAAACCCCTTCCACACACACTGAAACACATCCCAACACACTGAAACCCCTTCCCCACACACTGAAACAACTTCCCCACACACTGAAACCCCTTCCCCACACAATGAAACACATCCCCACATACTGAAACACCTTCCCCACACACTGAAACCCCTTCCCCACACACTGAAACCCCTTCTGCACACAGTGAAACCCTTCCCCACACACTGAAACCCCTTCCCCACACACTGAAACCCCTTCCCCACACACTGAAACCCTTCCCCACACTCTGAAACCCCTTCCGCACACACTGAAACACCTACCCCACACACTGAAACCCCTTCCCCACACACTGAAACCCCTTCCCCACACACTGAAACCCTTTCTGCTCATTGTGAAACCCTTCCCCACACACTGAGACCCCTTCCCCACTCACTAAAACCCCTTCCCCACACACTGAAACCCTTCCCCACACTTGAAACCCCTTCCGCACACACTGAAACACATAACCCACACACTGATACCCCTTCCCCACACACTGAAACCACTTCTGCACATACTGAAACAGCTTCCCCAAACACTGATACCCCTTCCCCACACACTGAATCCCCTTCCGCAGACAATGAAACACCTTCCCCACACACTGAAACCCCTGCCCCACACACTGATACCCCTTCCCCACACACTGAAACCCCTTGCGCACACAATGAAACACCTTCCCCACACACTGAAACCCCTTCCCCACACACTGAAACAACTTCCACACACACTGAAACCCCTTCCGCACACAATGAAACACCTTCCCCACATACTGAAACCCCTTCCGAACACAGTGAAACCCTTCCCCACACACTAATACCACTTCTGCACATACTGAAACAGCTTCCCCACACACTGATACCCCTTCCCCACACACTGAATCCCCTTCCGCAGACAATGAAACACCTTCCCCACACACTGAAACCCCTGCCCCACACACTGATACCCCTTCCCCACACACTGAAACCCCTTCCGCACACAATGAAACACCTTCCCGACACACTGAAACCCCTTCCCCACACACTGAAACAACTTCCACACACACTGAAACCCCTTCCGAACACAGTGAAACCCTTCCCCACACACTAAAACCCCTTCCCCACACACTGAAACACATCCCCACAAACTGAAACCCATTCCCCACACACTGAAACACATCCCCACACATTGAATCACCTTCCTCACACACTGAAACACATCCCCACACACTGAAACACCTTCCCCATAGATTGAAACACATCCCCACACTCTGAAACCCCTTCCCCACACACTGAAACACATCCCCACACACTGAGACCACTTCCCCACACACTGAAACTCCTTCCCCACACACTGAAACACCTTCCACACATAATGAATCACCATCCCCACACACTGAAATCCCTTGCCCACACATTGAAACACCTTCCGCAGACACTGAAACCCCTTCCCCACACACTGAAACCCCTGCCGCACATAATGAAAGACCTTCCCCACACACTGAAGCCCCTTGCCCACACATTGAAACACCTTCCGCACACACTGAAACCGCTTCCCCACACGCTGAAACCCCTTCCCCACACACTGAAACACATCCCAACACACTGAAACCCCTTCCCCACACACTGAAACAACTTCCCCACACACTGAAACCCCTTCCCCACACAATGAAACACATCCCCACACACTGAAACACCTTCCCCACACACTGAAACCCCTTCCGCACACACTGAAACCCCTTCTGCACACAGTGAAACCCTTCCCCACACGGAAACCCCTTCCCGACACACTGAAACCCCTTCCCCACACACTGAAACCCTTCCCCACACTCTGAAACCCCTTCCGCACACACTGTAACACCTACCCCACACACTGAAACCCCATCCCCACACACTGAAACCCCTTCCCCACACACTGAAACCCCTTCTGCACACTGTGAAACCCTTCCCCACACACTGAAACCCCTTCCCCACCCACTGATACCCCTTCCCCACACACTGAAACCCTTCCCCACACTCTGAAACCCCTTCCGCACACACTGAAACACCTAACCCACACACTGAAACCCCTTCCCCAGATACTGAAACCCCTTCTGCACATACTGAAACACCTTCCCCACACACTGATACACCTTCCCCACACACTGAATCCCCTTCCGCAGACAATGAAACACCTTCCCCACACACTGAAACGCCTGCCCCACACACTGATACCCCTTCCCCACACTCTGAAACCCCTTCCGCACACAATGAAACACCTTCCCCACACACTGAAACCCCTTCCCCACACACTGAAACACCTTCCACACACACTGAAACCCATTCCGCACACAATGAAACCCTTCCCCACACAATAAAACCACTTCCCCACACACTGAAACACATCCCCACACACTGAAACCCATTCCCCACACACTGAAACACATCCCCACACATTGAATCACCTTCCCCACACACTGAAACACATCCCCACACTCTGAAACACCTTCCCCACACACTGAAACACATCCCCACACACTGATACCCCTTCCCCACACACTGAAACCCCTTGCGCACAGAATGAAACACCTTCCCCACACACTGAAACCCCTTCCCCACACACTGAAACAACTTCCACACACACTGAAACCCCTTCCGCACACAATGAAACACCTTCCCCACATACTGAAACCCCTTCCGAACACAGTGAAACCCTTCCCCACACACTAATACCACTTCTGCACATACTGAAACAGCTTCCCCACACACTGATACCCCTTCCCCACACACTGAATCCCCTTCCGCAGACAATGAAACACCTTCCCCACACACTGAAACCCCTGCCCCACACACTGATACCCCTTCCCCACACACTGAAACCCCTTCCGCACACAATGAAACACCTTCCCGACACACTGAAACCCCTTCCCCACACACTGAAACAACTTCCACACACACTGAAACCCCTTCCGAACACAGTGAAACCCTTCCCCACACACTAAAACCCCTTCCCCACACACTGAAACACAACCCCACAAACTGAAACCCATTCCCCACACACTGAAACACATCCCCACACATTGAATCACCTTCCTCACACACTGAAACACATCCCCACACACTGAAACACCTTCCCCATAGATTGAAACACATCCCCACACTCTGAAACCCCTTCCCCACACACTGAAACACATCCCCACACACTGAGACCACTTCCCCACACACTGAAACTCCTTCCCCACACACTGAAACACCTTCCACAAATAATGAATCACCATCCCCACACACTGAAATCCCTTGCCCACACATTGAAACACCTTCCGCAGACACTGAAACCCCTTCCCCACACACTGAAACCCCTGCCGCACATAATGAAAGACCTTCCCCACACACTGAAGCCCCTTGCCCACACATTGAAACACCTTCCGCACACACTGAAACCGCTTCCCCACACGCTGAAACCCCTTCCCCACACACTGAAACACATCCCAACACACTGAAACCCCTTCCCCACACACTGAAACAACTTCCCCACACACTGAAACCCCTTCCCCACACAATGAAACACATCCCCACACACTGAAACACCTTCCCCACACACTGAAACCCCTTCCGCACACACTGAAACCCCTTCTGCACACAGTGAAACCCTTCCCCACACGGAAACCCCTTCCCGACACACTGAAACCCCTTCCCCACACACTGAAACCCTTCCCCACACTCTGAAACCCCTTCCGCACACACTGTAACACCTACCCCACACACTGAAACCCCATCCCCACACACTGAAACCCCTTCCCCACACACTGAAACCCCTTCTGCACACTGTGAAACCCTTCCCCACACACTGAAACCCCTTCCCCACCCACTGATACCCCTTCCCCACACACTGAAACCCTTCCCCACACTCTGAAACCCCTTCCGCACACACTGAAACACCTAACCCACACACTGAAACCCCTTCCCCAGATACTGAAACCCCTTCTGCACATACTGAAACACCTTCCCCACACACTGATACACCTTCCCCACACACTGAATCCCCTTCCGCAGACAATGAAACACCTTCCCCACACACTGAAACGCCTGCCCCACACACTGATACCCCTTCCCCACACTCTGAAACCCCTTCCGCACACAATGAAACACCTTCCCCACACACTGAAACCCCTTCCCCACACACTGAAACACCTTCCACACACACTGAAACCCATTCCGCACACAATGAAACCCTTCCCCACACAATAAAACCACTTCCCCACACACTGAAACACATCCCCACACACTGAAACCCATTCCCCACACACTGAAACACATCCCCACACATTGAATCACCTTCCCCACACACTGAAACACATCCCCACACTCTGAAACCCCTTCCCCACACACTGAAACACATCCCCACACACTGAGACCCCTTCCCCACACACTGAAACTCCTTCCCCACATAATGAAACACCATCCCCACACACTGAAATCCCTTGCCCACACATTGAAACACCTTCCGCACACACTGAAACCCCTTCCCCACACACTGAAACCCCTGCCGCACATAATGAAAGACCTTCCCCACACACTGAAGCCCCTTGCCCACACATTGAAACACCTTCCGCACACACTGAAACCCCTTCCCCACACGCTGAAACCCCTTCCCCACACACTGAAACACATCCCAACACACTGAAACCCCTTCCCCACACACTGAAACACCTTCCCCACACACTGAAACCCCTTCCCCACACAATGAAACACATCCCCACACACTGAAACACCTTCCCCACACACTGAAACCCCTTTCGCACACACTGAAACCCCTTCTGCACACAGTGAAACCCTTCCCCACACACTGAAACCCCTTCCCCACACACTGAAACCCCTTCCCCACACACTGAAACCCTTCCCCACACTCTGAAACCCCTT
Source organism: Heterodontus francisci (assembly GCF_036365525.1). NCBI lineage: Eukaryota > Metazoa > Chordata > Chondrichthyes > Heterodontiformes > Heterodontidae > Heterodontus > Heterodontus francisci. The sequence goes on from NW_027140299.1 coordinate 473,618, forward strand.
CCCCACACACTGAAACACCTACCCCACACACTGAAACCCCATCCCCACACACTGAAACTCCTTCCCCACACACTGAAACCAATTCTGCACACTGTGAAACCCTTCCCCACACACTGAAACCCCTTCCCCACACACTGATACCCCTTCCCCACACACTGAAACCCTTCCCCACACACTGAAACCCCTTCTGCACCTACTGAAACACCTTCCCCACACACTGATACCCCTTCCCCACACACTGAATCCCCTTCTGCAGACAATGAAACACCTTCCCCACACACTGAAACACATCCCCACACATTGAATCACCTTCCCCACACACTGAAACACATCCCCACACACTGAAACACCTTCCCCATAGATTGAAACACATCCCCACACTCTGAAACCCCTTCCCCACACACTGAAACACATCCCCACACACTGAGACCCCTTCCCCACACACTGAAACCCCTTCCGCACACACTGAAACACCTTCCCCACACACTGAAACACCTTCCCCACACACTGAAACCCCTTCCCCACACACTGAATCCCCTTCCGCACATAATGAAACACCATCCCCACACACTGAAATCCCTTGCCCACACATTGAAACACCTTCCGCACACACTGAAACCCCTTCCCCACACACTGAAACCCCTTCCGCACATAATGAAAGACCTTCCCCACACCCTGAAACCCCTTGCCCACAGATTGAAACACCTTCCCCACACACTGAAACACCTTCCCCACACGCTGAAACCCCTTCCCCACACACTGAAACACATCCCAACACACTGAAACACCTTCCCTACTCACTGAAACACATCCCCACACACTGAAACCCCTTCCCCACACAATGAAACACATCCCCACACACTGAAACACCTTCCCCACACACTGAAACCCCTTCCCCACACACTGAAACCCCTTCTGCACACAGTGCAACCTTTCCCCGCACACTCTGAAACCCCTTCCCCACACACTGAAACCCCTTACCCACACACTGAAACCCTTCCCCACACTCTGAAACCCCTTCCGCACACACTGAAACACCTACCCCACACACTGAAACCCCTTCCCCACACACTGAAACCCCTTCTGCACATACTGAAAAACCTTCCCCACACACTGAAACCCCTTCACCTCACACTGAAACCCCGTCCGCACACAGTGAAACCCTTCCCCATACACTGAAATACCTTCCCCACACACTGAAACACATCCCCACACACAGAAACCCCTTCCACACACAGTGAAACACATACCAACAAACTGAAACCCCTTCCCCACACACTGAAACCCCTTCTGCCCACAATGAAACACCTTCCGCACACACTGAAACCCCTTCCGCACACACTGAAACACTTTCCCCAGACACTGAAACCCCTTCCCCACACACTGAAACCCCTTCCCCACAAACTGAAATGCCTTCCACACACACTGAAACACCTTCCCCACACACTGAAACCCCTTCCGCACACAGTGAATCCCTTCCCCACACACTGAAACCCCTTCCCCACACACTGAAACACATCCACACACACTGAAACCCATTCCCCACACACTGAAACACATCCCCACACACCGAAACACCTTCCCCACACACTGAAACACATCCCCACACACTGAAACACCTTCCCCACACATTGAAACACATCCCCACACTCTGAAACCCCTTCCCCACACACTGAAACACATCCCCACACACTGACACCCCTTCCCCACACACTGAAAAACCTTCCCCACACACTGAAACAGCTTCCCCACACACTGAAACCCCTTCCGCACATAATGAAACACCATCCCCACACACTGAAATCCCTTGCCCACACATTGAAACACCTTCCGCACACACTGAAACCCCTTCCCCACACACTGAAACCCCTGCCGCACATAATGAAAGACCTTCACCACATACTGAAACCCCTTGCCCACTCTTTGAAACACCTTCCGCACACACTGAAACCCCTTCCATACACGCTGAAACCCCTTCCACACACACTGAAACACATCCCAACACACTGAAACCCCTTCCCCACACACTGAAACACCTTCCCCACACACTGAAACCCCTTCCCCACACAATGAAACACATCCCCACATACTGAAACACCTTCCCCACACACTGAAACCCCTTCCCCACACACTGAAACCCCTTCTGCACACAGTGAAACCCTTCCCCACACACTGAAACCCCTTCCCCACACACTGAAACCCCTTCCCCACACACTGAAACCCTTCCCCACACTCTGAAACCCCTTCCGCACACACTGAAACACCTACCCCACACACTGAAACCCCTTCCCCACACACTGAAACCCCTTCCCCACACACTGAAACCCTTTCTGCACATTGTGAAACCCTTCCCCACACACTGAGACCCCTTCCCCACACACTAAAACCCCTTCCCCACACACTGAAACCCTTCCCCACACTTGAAACCCCTTCCGCGCACACTGAAACACATAACCCACACACTGATACCCCTTCCCCACACACTGAAACCACTTCTGCACATACTGAAACAGCTTCCCCAAACACTGATACCCCTTCCCCACACACTGAATCCCCTTCCGCAGACAATGAAACACCTTCCCCACACACTGAAACCCCTGCCCCACACACTGATACCCCTTCCCCACACACTGAAACCCCTTGCGCACACAATGAAACACCTTCCCCACACACTGAAACCCCTTCCCCACACACTGAAACAACTTCCACACACACTGAAACCCCTTCCGCACACAATGAAACAAATTCCCCACATACTGAAACCCCTTCTGAACACAGTGAAACCCTTCCCCACACACTAAAACCCCTTCCCCACACACTGAAACACATCCCCACACACTGAAACCCATTCCCCACACACTGAAACACATCCCCACACATTGAATCACCTTCCTCACACACGGAAACACATCCCCACACACTGAGACCACTTCCCCACACACTGAAACTCATTCCCCACACACTGAAACACCTTCCGCACATAATGAAACACCATCCCCACACACTGAAATCCCTTGCCCACACATTGAAACACCTTCCGCACACACTGAAACCCCTTCCCCACACACTGAAACCCCTGCCGCACATAATGAACGACCTTCCCCACACACTGAAGCCCCTTGCCCACACATTGAAACACCTTCCGCACACACTGAAACCGCTTCCCCACACGCTGAAACCCCTTCCCCACACACTGAAACACATCCCAACACACTGAAACCCCTTCCCCACACACTGAAACACCTTCCCCACACACTGAAACCCCTTCCCCACACAATGAAACACATCCCCACACACTGAAACACCTTCCCCACACACTGAAACCCCTTCTGCACACACTGAAACCCCTTCTGCACACAGTGAAACCCTTCCCCACACGGAAACCCCTTCCCGACACACTGAAACCCCTTCCCCAAACACTGAAACCCTTCCCCACACTCTGAAACCCCTTCCGCACACACTGTAACACCTACCCCACACACTGAAACCCCATCCCCACACACTGAAACCCCTTCCCCACACACTGAAACCCCTTCTGCACACTGTGAAACCCTTCCCCACACACTGAAACCCCTTCCCCACACACTGATACCCCTTCCCCACACACTGAAACCCTTCCCCACACTCTGAAACCCCTTCCGCACACACTGAAACACCTAACCCACACACTGAAACCCCTTCCCCACACACTGAAACCCCTTCTGCACATACTGAAACACCTTCCCCACACACTGATACCCCTTCCCCACACACTGAATCCCCTTCCGCAGACAATGAAACACCTTCCCCACACACTGAAACGCCTGCCCCACACACTGATACCCCTTCCCCACACACTGAAACCCCTTCCGCACACAATGAAACACCTTCCCCTCACACTGAAACCCCTTCCCCACACACTGAAACACCTTCCACACACACTGAAACCCCTTCCGCACACAATGAAACACCTTCCCCACACACTGAAACCCCTTCCGCACACAGTGAAACCCTTCCCCACACAATAAAACCACTTCCCCACACACTGAAACACATCCCCACACACTGAAACCCATTCCCCACACACTGAAACACATCCCCACACATTGAATCACCTTCCCCACACACTGAAACACATCCCCACACTCTGAAACCCCTTCCCCACACACTGAAACACATCCCCACACACTGAGACCCCTTCCCCACACACTGAAACTCCTTCCCCACATAATGAAACACCATCCCCACACACTGAAATCCCTTGCCCACACATTGAAACACCTTCCGCACACACTGAAACCCCTTCCCCACACACTGAAACCCCTGCCGCACATAATGAAAGACCTTCCCCACACACTGAAGCCCCTTGCCCACACATTGAAACACCTTCCGCACACACTGAAACCCCTTCCCCACACGCTGAAACCCCTTCCCCACACACTGAAACACATCCCAACACACTGAAACCCCTTCCTCACACACTGAAACACCTTCCCCACACACTGAAACCCCTTCCCCACACAATGAAACACATCCCAACACACTGAAACACCTTCCCCACACACTGAAACCCCTTCCGCACACACTGAAACCCCTTCTGCACACAGTGAAACCCTTCCCCACACACTGAAACCCCTTCCCGACACACTGAAACCCCTTCCCCACACACTGAAACCCTTCCCCACACTCAGAAACCCCTTCCGCACACACTGAAACACCTACCCCACACACTGAAACCCCATCCCCACACACTGAAACTCCTTCCCCACACACTGAAACCCCATCTGCACGCTGTGAAACCCTTCCCCACACACTGAAACCCCTTCCCCACACACTGATACCCCTTCCCCACACATTGAAACCCTTCCCCACACACTGAAACCCCTTCTGCACCTACTGAAACACCTAACCCACATACTGATACCCCTTCCCCACACACTGATTCCCCTTCCGCAGACAATGAAAAACCTTCCCCACACACTGAATCCCCTGCCCCACACACTGTTACCCGTTCCCCACAAACTGAAACCCCTTCCGCACACAATGAAACACCTTCCCCACACACTGAAACCCCTTCCCCACACACTGAAACACCTTCCAGACGCACTGAAACCCCTTCCGCACACAATGAAACACCTTCCCCACACACTGAATCCCCTTCCGCACACACTGAAACCCTTCCCCACACACTGAAACCCCTTCCCCACACACTGACACTCATCCCCACACACTGAAACCCATTCCCCACACACTGAAACAAATCCCCACACATTGAATCACCTTCCCCACACATTGAAACACATCCCCACACTCTGAAACCCCTTCCCCACACACTGAAACACATCCCCACACACTGACACCCCTTCCCCACACACTGAAAAACCTTCCCCACACACTGAAACAGCTTCCCCACACACTGAAACCCCTTCCGCACATAATGAAACCCCTTCCCCACACACTGAAATCCCTTGCCCACACATTGAAACACCTTCCGCACACACTGAAACCCCTTCCCCACACACTGAAACCCCTGCCGCACATAATGAAAGAACTTCACCACATACTGAAACCCCTTGCCCACTCTTTGAAACACCTTCTGCACACACTGAAACCCCTTCCATACACGCTGAAACCCCTTCCACACACACTGAAACACATCCCAACACACTGAAACCCCTTCCCCACACACTGAAACACCTTCCCCACACACTGAAACCCCTTCCCCACACAATGAAACACATCCCCACATACTGAAACACCTTCCCCACACACTGAAACCCCTTCCCCACACACTGAAACCCCTTCTGCACACAGTGAAACCCTTCCCCACACACTGAAACCCCTTCCCCACACACTGAAACCCCTTCCCCACACACTGAAACCCTTCCCCACACTCTGAAACCCCTTCCGCACACACTGAAACACCTAGCCCACACACTGAAACCCCTTCCCCACACACTGAAACCCCTTCCCCACACACTGAAACCCTTTCTGCACATTGTGAAACCCTTCCCCACACACTGAGACCCCTTCCCCACACACTAAAACCCCTTCCCCACACACTGAAATCCTTCCCCACACTTGAAACCCCTTCCGCGCACACTGAAACACATAACCCACACACTGATACCCCTTCCCCACACACTGAAACCACTTCTGCACATTCTGAAACAGCTTCCCCAAACACTGATACCCCTTCCCCACACACTGAATCCCCTTCCGCAGACAATGAAACACCTTCCCCACACACTGAAACCCCTGCCCCACACACTGATACCCCTTCCCCACACACTGAAACCCCTTGCGCACACAATGAAACACCTTTCCCACACACTGAAACCCCTTCCCCACACACTGAAACAACTTCCACACACACTGAAACCCCTTCCGCACACAATGAAACACCTTCCCCACATACTGAAACCCCTTCCGAACACAGTGAAACCCTTCCCCACACACTAAAACCCCTTCCCCACACACTGAAACACATCCCCACACACTGTAACCCATTCCCCACACACTGAAACACATCCCCACACATTGAATCACCTTCCTCACACACTGAAACACATCCCCACACACTGAAACACCTTCCCCATAGATTGAAACACATCCCCACACTCTGAAACCCCTTCCCCACACACTGAAACACATCCCCACACACTGAGACCCCTTCCCCACACACTGAAACTCCTTCCCCACACACTGAAACACCTTCCGCACATAATGAAACACCATCCCCACACACTGAAATCCCTTGCCCACACATTGAAACACCTTCCGCACACACTGAAACCCCTTCCCCACACACTGAAAACACCCTGCCGCACATAATGAACGACCTTCCCCACACACTGAAGCCCCTTGCCCACACATTGAAACACCTTCCGCACACACTGAAACCGCTTCCCCACACGCTGAAACCCCTTCCCCACACATTGAAACACATCCCAACACACTGAAACCCCTTCCCCACACACTGAAACACCTTCCCCACACAGTGAAACCCCTTCCCCACACAATGAAACACATCCCCACACACTGAAACACCTTCCCCACACACTGAAACCCCTTCTGCACACACTGAAACCCCTTCTGCACACAGTGAAACCCTTCCCCACACGGAAACCCCTTCCCGACACACTGAAACCCCTTCCCCAAACACTGAAACCCTTCCCCACACTCTGAAACCCCTTCCGCACACACTGTAACAACTACCCCACACACTGAAACCCCATCCCCACACACTGAAACCCCTTCCCCACACACTGAAACCCCTTCTGCACACTGTGAAACCCTTCCCCACACACTGAAACCCCTTCCCCACACACTGATACCCCTTCCCCACACACTAAAACCCTTCCCCACACTCTGAAACCCCTTCCGCACACACTGAAACACCTAACCCACACACTGAAACCCCTTCCCCACACACTGAAACCCCTTCTGCACTTACTGAAACACCTTCCCCACACACTGATACCCCTTCCCCACACACTGAATCCCCTTCCGCAGACAATGAAACACCTTCCCCACACACTGAAACGCCTGCCCCACACACTGATACCCCTTCCCCACACACTGAAACCCCTTCCGCACACAATGAAACACCTTCCCCACACACTGAAACACATCCCCACACACTGAAACCCATTCCCCACACACTGAAACACATCCCCACACATTGAATCACCTTCCCCACACACTGAAACACATCCCCACACTCTGAAACCCCTTCCCCACACACTGAAATACATCACCACACACTGAGACCCCTTCCCCACACACTGAAACTCCTTCCCCACATAATGAAACACCATCCCCACACACTGAAATCCCTTGCCCACACATTGAAACACCTTCCGCACACACTGAAACCCCTTCCCCACACACTGAAACCCCTGCCGCACATAATGAAAGACCTTCCCCACACACTGAAGCCCCTTGCCCACACATTGAAACACCTTCCGCACACACTGAAACCCCTTCCCCACACGCTGAAACCCCTTCCGCACACACTGAAACACATCCCAACACACTGAAACCCCTTCCTCACACACTGAAACACCTTCCCCACACACTGAAACCCCTTCCCCACACAATGAAACACATCCCCACACACTGAAACACCTTCCCCACACACTGAAACCCCTTCCGCACACACTGAAACCCCTTCTGCACACAGTGAAACCCTTCCCCACACATTGAAACCCCTTCCCGACACACAGAAACCCCTTCCCCACACACTGAAACCCTTCCCCACACTCTGAAACCCCTTCCGCACACACTGAAACCCCTACCCCACACACTGAAACCCCATCCCCACACACTGAAACTCCTTCCCCACACACTGAAACCCCTTCTGCACGCTGTGAAACCCTTCCCCACACACTGAAACCCCTTCCCCACACACTGATACCCTTTCCCCACACACTGAAACCCTTCCCCACACACTGAAACCCCTTCTGCACCTACTGAAACACCTAACCCACACACTGATACCCCTTCCCCACACACTGAATCCCCTTCCGCAGACAATGAAAAACCTTCCCCACACACTGAATCCCCTGCCCCACACACTGATACCCCTTCCCCACAAACTGAAACCCCTTCCGCACACATTGAAACACCTTCCCCACACACTGAAACCCCTTCCCCACACACTGAAACACCTTCCAGACACACTGAAACCCCTTCCGCACACAATGAAACTCCTTCCCCACACACTGAAACCCCTTCCGCACACACTGAAACCCATCCCCACACACTGAAACCCCTTCCCCACACATTGACACTCATCCCCACACACTGAAACCCATTCCCCACACACTGAAACAAATCCCCACACATTGAATCACCTTCCCCACACACTGAAACACATCCCCACACACTGAAACACCTTCCCCACAGATTGAAACACATCCCCACACTCTGAAACCCCTTCCCCTCACACTGAAACACATCCCCACACACTGAGACCCCTTCCCCGCACACTGAAACCCCTTCCCCACACACTGAAACACCTTCCCCACACACTGAAACCCCTTCCCCACACACTGAATCCCCTTCCGCACATAATGAAACACCATCCCCACACACTGAAATCCCTTGCCCACACATTGAAACACCTTCCGCACACACTGAAACCCCTTCCCCACACACTGAAACCCCTTCCGCACATAATGAAAGACCTTCCCCACACACTGAAACCCCTTGCCCACACATTGAAACACCTTCCGCACACACTGAAACACCTTCCCCACACGCTCAAACCCCTTCCCCACACACTGAAACACATCCCCACACACTGAAACACCTTCCCCACACACTGAAACCCCTTCCCCACACACTGAAACCCCTTCCCCACACACTGAAACCCTTCCCCACACTCTGAAACCCCTTCCGCACACACTGAAACACCTACCCCACACACTGAAACCCCTTCCCCACACACTGAAACCCCTTCTGCACATACTGAAACACCTTCCCCACACACTGAAACCCCATCACCTCACACTGAAACCCCGTCCGCACACAGGGAAACCCTTCCCCACTCACTGAAACACCTTCCCCACACACTGAAACACATCCCCACACACAGAAACCCCTTCCACACACAGTGAAACACATCCCAACAAACTGAAACCCCTTCCCCAAACACTGAAACCCCTACTTCCCACAATGAAACACCTTCCCCACACACTGACACCCCTTGCAAAACATTGAAACACCTTCCGCACACACTGCAACCCCTTCCGCACACACTGAAACACCTTCCCCACACACTGAAACCCCTTCCGCACACACTGAAACCCCTTCCCCACTCACTGAAACCCCTTCCACACACACTGAAACACCTTCCCCACACACTGAAACCCCTTCAGCACACAGTGAAACCCTTCCCCACACACTGAAACTCCTTCCCCACACACTGAAACACATCCCCACACACTTATATCCCTTCCCCACACATTGAAACACATCCCCACAAACTGAAACCCCTTCCCCACACACTGAAACACATCCCCACACACTGAAACCCCTTCCCCACACACTGAAACCCCTTCCCCACACACTGTAACCCCTTCCGCACACCGTGAAACCCTTCCCCACACACTGAAACACCTTCCGCACACAGTGAAACCCTTCCCCACACACTGAAACACCTTCCCCACACACTGAAACCCCTTCCCCACATACTGAAACACATTCCCACACATTGAAACCCCTTCTCCACACACTGAAACACATCCCCACACACTGAAACACCTTCCCCACGCACTGAAACCCCTTCCCCACACACTGAAACCCCTTCCGCACACAGAGAAACCCTTCCCCACACACTGAAACCCCTTCCCCACACACTGAAACACCTTCCCCACACACTGAAACCCTTCCCCACACTCCGATATCCCTTCCGCACACCCTGAAACACCTTCCCCACACACTGAACCTCCTTCCCCACACACTGAAACACCTTCCGCACATACTGAAACACTTTCCCCACACACTGAAACAGCTTCCGCACACAGTGAAACCCTTCCCCACACACAGAAACACCTTCCCCACACACTGAAACACATCCCCACACACTGAAACCTCTTCCCCACACACTGAAAACCCTTCCCCACACACTGAAACCCCTTCCACACACACTGAAACACATTCCCCACACACGGAAACCCCTTCCGCACACAGTGAAACCCTTTCCCTCACACTGAAACCCCTTCCCCACACACTGAAACACGTCCCCACACACTGAAAACCCATCCGCACACACTGAAATACATCCCCACACACTGAAACACCTTCCCCACACACTGAAACCCCTTCCCCACACACTGAAACCCTTCCCTACACTCTGAAACCCCTTCCGCATACACTGAAACACCTTCCCCACACACTGAAACCCCTTCCTCACACACAGAAACACCTTCTGCACATACTGAAACACCTTCCCCACACACTGAAACCCCTTCCCCACACACTGATACCCCTTCCCCACACACTGAAACCCCTTCCGCACACAATGAAACACCTTCCCCACACACTGAAGCCCCCTTCCCCACACACTGAAACACCTTCCACACACACTGAAACCCCTTCCGCACACAATGAAACACATCCCCACACACTGAAACCCCTTCCGCACACAGTGAAACCCTTCCCCACACACTGAAACCCCTTCCCCACACACTGACGCTCATCCCCACACACTGAAACCCATTCCCCACACACTGAAACAAATCCCCACACATTGAATCACCTTCCCCACACACTGAAACACATCCCCACACACTGAAACACCTTCCCCATAGATTGAAACACATCCCCACACTCTGAAACCCCTTCCCCACACACTAAAACACATCCCCACACACTGAGACCCCTTCCCCACACACTGAAACCCCTTCCCCACACACTGAAACAACTTCCCCACACACTGAAACCCCTTCCTCACACACTGAATCCCCTTCCGCACATAATGAAACACCATCCCCACACACTGAAATCCCTTGCCCACACATTGAAACAGCTTCCGCACACACTGGAACCCCTTCCCCACACACTGAAACCCCTTCCGCACATAATGAAAGACCTTCCCCACACACTGAAACCCCTTGCCCACACATTGAAACACCTTCCGCACACACTGAAACACCTTCCCCACACGCTGAAACCCCTTCCCCACACACTGAAACACATCCCAACACACTGAAACCCCTTCCCCACTCTCTGAAACACATCCCCACACACTGAAACCCCTTCCCCACACAATGAAACACATCCCCACACACTGAAACACCTTCCCCACACACTGAAACCCCTTCCCCACACACTGAAACCCCTTCTGCACACAGTGAAACCCTTCCCCACACACTGAAACACCTTCCCCACACACTGAAACCCCTTCCCCATTCACTGAAACCCTTCCCCACACTCTGAAACCCCTTCCGCAAAAACTGAAACACCTACCCCACACACTGAAACCCCTTACCCACACACTGAAACCCCTTCTGCACATACTGAAACACCTTCCCCACACACTGAAACCCCTTCACCTCACACTGAAACCCCTCCGCACACAGGGAAAACCTTCCCCACATACTGAAACACCTTCCCCACACACTGAAACACATCCCCACACACAGAAACCCCTTCCACACACAGTGAAACACATCCCAACAAACTGAAACCCCTTCCCCACACACTGAAACCCCTACTGCCCACAATGAAGCACCTTCCCCACACACTGAAACCCCTTGCAACACATTGAAAAACCTTCCGCACACACTGCAACCCCTTCCGCACACACTGAAACACCTTCCCCACACACTGAAACCCCTTCCGCACACACTGAAACCCCTTCCCCACACACTGAAACACCTTCCAGACACACTGAAACCCCTTCCGCACACAATGAAACTCCTTCCCCACACACTGAAACCCATCCCCACACACTGAAACCCCTTCCCCACACACTGATACTCATCCCCACACACTGAAACCCATTCCCCACACACTGAAACAAATCCCCACACATTGAATCACCTTCCCCACACACTGAAACACATCCCCACACACTGAAACACCTTCCCCACAGATTGAAACACATCCCCACACTCTGAAACCCCTTCCCCACACACTGAAACACATCCCCACACACTGAGACCCCTTCCCCGCACACTGAAACCCCTTCCCCACACACTGAAACACCTTCCCCACACACTGAAACCCCTTCCCCACACACTGAATCCCCTTCCGCACATAATGAAACACCATCCCCACACACTGAAATCCCTTGCCCACACATTGAAACACCTTCCGCACACACTGAAACCCCTTCCCCACACACTGAAACCCCTTCCGCACATAATGAAAGACCTTCCCCACACACTGAAACCCCTTGCCCACACATTGAAACACCTTCCGCACACATTGAAACACCTTCCCCACACGCTCAAACCCCTTCCCCACACACTGAAACACAGCCCCACACACTGAAACACCTTCCCCACACACTGAAACCCCTTCCCCACACACTGAAACCACTTCTGCACACAGTGAAACCCTTCCCCACACACTGAAACCCCTTCCCCACACACTGAAACCCCTTCCCCACACACTGAAACCATTCACCACACTCTGAAACCCCTTCCGCACACACTGAAACACCTACCCCACACACTGAAACCCCTTCCCCACACACTGAAACCCCTTCTGCACATACTGAAACACCTTCCCCACACACTGAAACCCCATCACCTCACACTGAAACCCCGTCCGCACACAGGGAAACCCTTCCCCACTCACTGAAACACCTTCCCCACACACTGAAACACATCCCCACACACAGAAACCCCTTCCACACACAGTGAAACACATCCCAACAAACTGAAACCCCTTCCCCACACACTGAAACCCCTACTTCCCACAATGAAACACCTTCCCCACACACTGACACCCCTTGCAAAACATTGAAACACCTTCCGCACACACTGCAACCCCTTCCGCACACACTGAAACACCTTCCCCACACACTGAAACCCCTTCCGCACACACTGAAACCCCTTCCCCACTCACTGAAACCCCTTCCACACACACTGAAACACATTCCCCACACACTGAAACCCCTTCCGCACACAGTGAAACCCTTCCCCACACACTGAAACACATCCCCACACACTGATATCCCTTCCCCACACATTGAAACACATCCCCACAAACTGAAACCCCTTCCCCACACACTGAAACACATCCCCACTCACTGAAACCCCTTCCCCACACACTGAAACCCCTTCCCCACACACTGTAACCCCTTCCGCACACCGTGAAACCCTTCCCCACACACTGAAACACCTTCCGCACACAGTGAAACCCTTCCCCACACACTGAAACACCTTCCCCACACACTGAAACCCCTTCCCCACATACTGAAACACATCCCCACACATTGAAACCCCTTCTCCACACACTGAAACACATCCCCACACACTGAAACACCTTCCCCACGCACTGAAACCCCTTCCCCACACACTGAAACCCCTTCCGCACACAGAGAAACCCTTCCCCACACACTGAAACCCCTTCCCCACACACTGAAACACCTTCCCCACACACTGAAACCCTTCCCCACACTCCGATATCCCTTCCGCACACCCTGAAACACCTTCCCCACACACTGAACCTCCTTCCCCACACACTGAAACACCTTCCGCACATACTGAAACACTTTCCCCACACACTGAAACACCTTCCGCACACAGTGAAACCCTTCCCCACACACAGAAACACCTTCCCCACACACTGAAACACATCCCCACACACTGAAACCTCTTCCCCACACACTGAAAACCCTTCCCCACACACTGAAACCCCTTCCACACACACTGAAACACATTCCCCACACACGGAAACCCCTTCCGCACACAGTGAAACCCTTCCCCTCACACTGAAACCCCTTCCCCAAACACTGAAACACGTCCCCACTCACTGAAAACCCATCCGCACACACTGAAATACATCCCCACACACTGAAACACCTTCCCCACACACTGAAACCCCTTCCCCACACACTGAAACCCTTCCCTACACTCTGAAACCCCTTCCGCATACACTGAAACACCTTCCCCACACACTGAAACCCCTTCCTCACACACAGAAACACCTTCTGCACATACTGAAACACCTTCCCCACACACTGAAACCCCTTCCCCACACACTGATACCCCTTCCCCACACACTGAAACCCCTTCCGCACACAATGAAACACGTTCCCCACACACTGAAGCCCCCTTCCCCACACACTGAAACACCTTCCACACACACTGAAACCACTTCCGCACACAATGAAACACATCCCCACACACTGAAACCCCTTCCGCACACAGTGAAACCCTTCCCCACACACTGAAACCCCTTCCCCACACACTGACACTCATCCCCACACACTGAAACCCATTCCCCGCACACTGAAACAAATCCCCACACATTGAATCACCTTCCTCACACACTGAAACACATCCCCACACACTGAAACAACTTCCCCATAGATTGAAACACATCCCCACACTCTGAAACCCCTTCCCCACACACTAAAACACATCCCCACACACTGAGACCCCTTTCCCACACACTGAAACCCCTTCCCCACACACTGAAACAACTTCCCCACACACTGAAACCCCTTCCTCACACACTGAATCCCCTTCCGCACATAATGAAACACCATCCCCACACACTGAAATCCCTTGCCCACACATTGAAACACCTTCCGCACACACTGGAACCCCTTCCCCACACACTGAAACCCCTTCCGCACATAATGAAAGACCTTCCCCACACACTGAAACCCCTTGCCCACACATTGAAACACCTTCCGCACACACTGAAACACCTTCCCCACACGCTGAAACCCCTTTCCCACACACTGAAACACATCCCAACACACTGAAACCCCTTCCCCACTCTCTGAAACACATCCCCACACACTGAAACCCCTTCCCCACACAATGAAACACATCCCCACACACTGAAACACCTTCCCCACACACTGAAACCCCTTCTGCACACAGTGAAACCCTTCCCCACACACTGAAACACCTTCCCCACACACTGAAACCCCTTCCCCATTCACTGAAACCCTTCCCCACACTCTGAAACCCCTTCCACACAAACTGAAACACCTACCCCACACACTGAAACCCCTTACCCACACACTGAAACCCCTTCTGCACATACTGAAACACCTTCCCCACACACTGAAACCCCTTCACCTCACACTGAAACCCCTCCGCACACAGGGAAAACCTTCCCCACATACTGAAACACCTTCCCCACACACTGAAACACATCCCCACACACAGAAACCCCTTCCACACACAGTGAAACACATCCCAACAAACTGAAACCCCTTCCCCACACACTGAAACCCCTACTGCCCACAATGAAGCACCTTCCCCACACACTGAAACCCCTTGCAACACATTGAAACACCTTCCGCACACACTGCAACCCCTTCCGCACACACTGAAACACCTTCCCCACACACTGAAACCCCTTCCGCACACACTGAAACCCCTTCCCCACACACTGAAACCCCTTCCACACACACTGAAACACCTTCCCCACACACTGAAACCCCTTCCTCACACAGTGAAACCCTTCCCCACACACTGAAACTCCTTCCCCACACACTGAAACACATCCCCACACACTGAAACCCCTTCCCCACACACTGAAACACATCCCCACAAACTGAAACCCCTTCCCCACACACTGAAACACATCCCCACACACTGAAACACCTTCCCCACTCACTGAAACCCCTTCCCCACACACTGAAACCCCTTCCGCAGACCGTGAAACCCTTCCCCACACACTGAAACCCCTTCTCCACACACTGAAACACATCCCCACACACTGAAACACCTTCCCCACGCACTGAAACCCCTTCCCCACACACTGAAACCCCTTCCGCACACAGAGAAACCCTTCCCCACACACTGAAACCCCTTCCCCACACACTGAAACACCTTCCCCACACATAGAAACCCTTCCCCACACTCCGATATCCCTTCCGCACACCCTGAAACACCTTCCCCACACACTGAAACTCCTTCCCCACACACTGAAACACCTTCCACACATACTGAAACACCTTCCCCACACACTGAAACCCCTTCCGCACACAGTGAAACCCTTCCCCACACACAGAAACACCTTCCCCACACACTGAAACACATCCCCACACACTGAAACCTCTTCCCCACACACTGAAAACCCTTCCCCACACACTGAAACCCCTTCCACACACACTGAAACACATTCCCCACACACGGAAACCCCTTCCGCACACAGTGAAACCCTTCCCCTCACACTGAAACCCCTTCCGCACACACTGAAACACGTTCCCACACACTGAAAACCCATCCGCACACACTGAAATACAACCCCACACACTGAAACACCTTCCCCACACACTGAAACCCCTTCTGCACACAGTGAAACCCATCCCCACACACTGAAACCCCTTCCCCACACACTGAAACCCCTTCCCCACACACTGAAACCCTTCCCTACACTCTCAAACCCCTTCCGCATACACTGAAACACCTTCCCCACACACTGAAACCCCTTCCTCACACACAGAAACACCTTCTGCACATACTGAAACACCTTCCACACACACTGAAACCCCTTCCCCACACACTGATACCCCTTCCCCACACACTGAATCCCCTTCCGCACACAATGAAACACCTTCCCCACACACTGAAGCCCCCTTCCCCACACACTGAAACACCTTCCACACACACTGAAACCCCTTCCGCACACAATGAAACACCTTCCCCACACACTGAAACCCCTTCCGCACACAGTGAAACCCTTCCCCACACACTGAAACCCCTTCCCCACACACTGACACTCATCCCCACACACTGAAACCCATTCCCCACACACTAAAACACATCCCCACATACTGAAACACCTTCCCCATAGATTGAAACACATCCCCACACTCTGAAACCCCTTCCCCACACACTAAAACACATCCCCACACACTGAGACCCCCTTCCCCACACACTGAAACCCCTTCCCCACACACTGAAGCAACTTCCCCACACACTGAAACCCCTTGCCCACACATTGAAACACCATCCGCACACACTGAAACACCTTCCCCACACGCTGAAACCCCTTCCCCACACACTGAAACACATCCCAACACACTGAAACCCCTTCCCCACTCACTGAAACACATCCCCACACACTGAAACCCCTTCCCCACACAATGAAACACATCCCCACACACTGAAACACCTTCCCCACACACTGAAACCCCTTCCCCACACACTGAAACCCCTTCTGCACACAGTGAAACCCTTCCCCACACACTGAAACACCTTCCCCACACACTGAAACCCCTTCCCCACACACTGAAACCCTTCCCCACACTCTGAAACCCCTTCCGCACAAACTGAAACACCTACCCCACACACTGAAACCCCTTACCCACACACTGAAACCCCTTCTGCACATACTGAAACACCTTCCCCACACACTGAAACCCCTTCACCTCACACTGAAACCCCGTCCGCACACAGGGAAAACCTTCCCCACATACTGAAACACCTTCCCCACACACTGAAACACATCCCCACACACAGAAACCCCTTCCACACACAGTGAAACACTTCCCAACAAACTGAAACCCCTTCCCCACACACTGAAACCCCTACTGCCCACAATGAAACACCTTCCCCACACACTGAAACCCCTTGCAACACATTGAAACACCTTCCGCACACACAGCAACCCCTTCCGCACACACTGAAACACCTTCCCCACACACTGAAACCCCTTCCGCACACACTGAAACCCCTTCCCCACACACTGAAACCCCTTCCACACACACTGAAACACCTTCCCCACACACTGAAACCCCTTCCGCACACAGTGAAACCCTTCCCCACACACTGAAACTCCTTCCCCACACACTGAAACACATCCCCACACACTGAAACCCCTTCCACACACACTGAAACACATCCCCACAAACTGAAACCCCTTCCCCACACACTGAAACACATCCCCACACACTGAAACACCTTCCCCACTCACTGAAACCCCTTCCCCACACACTGAAACCCCTTCCGCAGACGGTGAAACCCTTCCCCACACACTGAAACACCTTCCGCACACAGTGAAACCCTTCCCCACACACTGAAACACCATCCCCACACACTGAAACACCTTCCCCACATACTGAAACACATCCCCACACACTGAAACCCCTTCTCCACACACTGAAACACATCCCCACACACTGAAACACCTTCCCCACGCACTGACACCCCTTCCCCACACACTGAAACCCCTTCCGCACACAGAGAAACCCTTCCCCACACACTGAAACACCTTCCCCACACACTGAAACCCCTTCCCCACATACTGAAACACATCCCCACACATTGAAACCCCTTCTCCACACTCTGAAACAGATCCCCATACACTGAAACACCTTCCCCACGCACTGAAACCCCTTCCCCACACACTGAAACCCCTTCCGCACACAGAGAAACCCTTCCCCACACACTGAAACCCCTTCCCCACACACTGAAACACCTTCCCCACACACTGAAACCCTTCCCCACACTCCGATATCCCTTCCGCACACCCTGAAACACCTTCCCCACACACTGAACCTCCTTCCCCACACACTGAAACACCTTCCGCACATACTGAAACACCTTCCCCACACACTGAAACCCCTTCCGCACACAGTGAAACCCTTCCCCACACACAGAAACACCTTCCCCACACACTGAAACACATCCCCACACACTGAAACCTCTTCCCCACACACTGAAAACCCTTCCCCACACACTGAAACACCTTCCGCACACAGTGAAACCCTTTCCCACACACTGAAACACCTTCCCCACACACTGAAGCCCCTTCCCCACATACTGAAACACATCCCCACACATTGAAACCCCTTCTCCACACACTTAAACACATCCCCACACACTGAAACACCTTCCCCACGCACTGAAACCCCTTCCCCACACACTGAAACCCCTTCCGCACACAGAGAAACCCTTCCCCACACACTGAAACCCCTTCCCCACACACTGAAACACCTTCCCCACACACTGAAACCCTTCCCCACACTCCGATATCCCTTCCGCACACCCTGAAACACCTTCCCCACAATCTGAACCTCCTTCCCCACACACTGAAACAACTTCCGCACATACTGAAACACCTTCCCCACACACTGAAACCCCTTCCGCACACAGTGAAACCCTTCCCCACACACAGAAACTCCTTCCCCACACACTGAAACACATCCCCACACACTGAAACCTCTTCCCCACACACTGAAAACCCTTCCCCACACACTGAAACCCCTTCCACACACACTGAAACACATTCCCCACACACAGAAACCCCTTCCGCACACAGTGAAACCCTTCCCCTCACACTGAAACCCCTTCCCCACACACTGAAACACGTCCCCACACACTGAAAACCCATCCGCACACACTGAAATACATCCCCACACACTGAAACACCTTCCCCACACACTGAAACCCCTTCCCCACACACTGAAACCCCTTCTGCACACAGTGAAACCCTTCCCCACACACTGAAACCCCTTCCCCACACACTGAAACCCCTTCCCCACACACTGAAACCCTTCCCTACACTCGGAAACCCCTTCCGCATACACTGAAACACCTTCCCCACACACTGAAACCCCTTCCTCACACACAGAAACACCTTCTGCACATACAGAAACACCTCCCCCACACACTGAAACCCCTTCCCCACACACTGATACCCCTTCCCCATACACTGAAACCCCTTCCGCACACAATGAAACACCTTCCCCACACACTGAAGCCCCCTTCCCCACAAACTGAAACACCTGCCACACACACTGAAACCCCTTCCGCACACAATGAAACACCTTCCCCACACACTGAAACCCCTTCCGCACACAGTGAAACCCTTCCCCACACACTGAAACCCCTTCCCCACACACTGACACTCATCCCCACACACTGAAACCCATTCCCCACACACTGAAACAAATCCCCACACATTGAATCACCTTCCCCACACACTGAAACACATCCCCACACACTGAAACACCTTCCCCATCGATTGAAACACATCCCCACACTCTGAAACCCCTTCCCCACACACTAAAACACATCCCCACACACTGAGACCCCTTCCCCACACACTGAAACCCCTTCCCCACACACTGAAACAACTTCCCCACACACTGAAACCCCTTCCCCACACACTGAATCCCCTTCTGCACATAATGAAACACCATCCCCACAAACTGAAATCCCTTGCCCACACATTGAAACAGCTTCCGCACACACTGGAACCCCTTCCCCACACACAGAAACCCCTTCCGCACAAAATGAAAGACCTTCCCCACACACTGAAACCCCCTGCCCACACATTGAAACACCTTCCGCACACACTGAAACACCTTCCCCACACGCTGAAACCCCTTCCCCACACACTGAAACACATCCCAACACACTGAAACCCCTTCCCCACTCACTGAAACACACCCCACAAACGGAAACCCCTTCCCCACACACTGAAACACATCCCCACACACTGAAACCCCTTCCCCACACACTGAAACCCCTTCCCCACACACTGTAACCCCTTCCGCACACCGTGAAACCCTTCCCCACACACTGAAACACCTTCCCCACACACTGAAACCCCTTCCCCACATACTGAAACACATCCCCACACATTGTAACCCCTTCTCCACACACTGAAGCCCCCTTCCCCACAAACTGAAACACCTGCCACACACACTGAAACCCCTTCCGCACACAATGAAACACCTTCCCCACACACTGAAACCCCTTCCGCACACAGTGAAACCCTTCCCCACACACTGAAACCCCTTCCCCACACACTGATACCCCTTCCCCACACACTGAAACCCCTTCCGCACACAATGAAACACCTTCCCCACACACTGAAGCCCCCTTCCCCACACCCTGAAACACCTTCCACACACACTGAAACCCCTTCCGCACACAATGAAACACCTTCCCCACACACTGAAACCCCTTCCGCACACAGTGAAACCCTTCCCCACACACTGAAACCCCTTCCCCACACACTGACACTCATCCCCACACACTGAAACCCATTCCCCACACACTAAAACACATCCCCACATACTGAAACACCTTCCCCATAGATTGAAACACATCCCCACACTCTGAAACCCCTTCCCCACACACTAAAACACATCCCCACACACTGAGACCCCCTTCCCCACACACTGAAACCCCTTCCCCACACACTGAAACAACTTCCCCACACACTGAAACCCCTTCCCCACACACTGAATCCCCTTCCGCACATAACGAAACACCATCCCCACACACTGAAATCCCTTGCCCACACATTGAAACAGCTTCCGCACACACTGGAACCCCTTCCCCACACACTGAAACCCATTCCGCACATAATGAAAGACCTTCCCCACACACTGAAACCCCTTGCCCACACATTGAAACACCATCCGCACACACTGAAACACCTTCCCCACACGCTGAAACCCCTTCCCCACACACTGAAACACATCCCAACACACTGAAACCCCTTCCCCACTCACTGAAACACATCCCCACACACTGAAACCCCTTCCCCACACAATGAAACACATCCCCACACACTGAAACAGCTTCCCCACACACTGAAACCCCTTCCCCACACACTGAAACCCCTTCTGCACACAGTGAAACCCTTCCCCACACACTGAAACACCTTCCCCACACACTGAAACCCCTTCCCCACACACTGAAACCCTTCCCCACACTCTGAAACCCCTTCCGCACAAACTGAAACACCTACCCCACACACTGAAACCCCTTCCCCACACACTGATACCCCTTCCCCATACACTGAAACCCCTTCCGCACACAATGAAACACCTTCCCCACACACTGAAACCCCTTCTGCACACACTGAAACACATCCCCACACATTGAAACCCCTTCTCCACACACTTAAACACATCCCCACACACTGAAACACCTTCCCCACGCACTGAAACCCCTTCCCCACACACTGAAACCCCTTCCGCACACAGAGAAACCCTTCCCCACACACTGAAACCCCTTCCCCACACACTGAAACACCTTCCCCACACACTGAAACCCTTCCCCACACTCCGATATCCCTTCCGCACACACTGAAACACCTTCCCCACACACTGAACCTCCTTCCCCACACACTGAAACAACTTCCGCACATACTGAAACACCTTCCCCACACACTGAAACCCCTTCCGCACACAGTGAAACCCTTCCCCACACACAGAAACTCCTTCCCCACACACTGAAACACATCCCCACACACTGAAACCTCTTCCCCACACACTGAAAACCCTTCCCCACACACTGAAACCCCTTCCACACACACTGAAACACATTCCCCACACACGGAAACCCCTTCCGCACACAGTGAAACCCTTCCCCTCACACTGAAACCCCTTCCCCACACACTGAAACACGTCCCCACACACTGAAAACCCATCCGCACACACTGAAATACATCCCCACACACTGAAACACCTTCCCCACACACTGAAACCCCTTCCCCACACACTGAAACCCCTTCTGCACACAGTGAAACCCTTCCCCACACACTGAAACCCCTTCCCCACACACTGAAACCCCTTCCCCACACACTGAAACCCTTCCCTACACTCGGAAACCCCTTCCGCATACACTGAAACACCTTCCCCACACACTGAAACCCCTTCCTCACACACAGAAACACCTTCTGCACATACTGAAACACCTCCCCCACACACTGAAACCCCTTCCCCACACACTGATACCCCTTCCCCATACACTGAAACCCCTTCCGCACACAATGAAACACCTTCCCCACACACTGAAGCCCCCTTCCCCACAAACTGTAACATCTGCCACACACACTGAAACCCCTTCCGCACACAATGAAACACCTTCCCCACACACTGAAACCCCTTCCGCACACAGTGAAACCCTTCCCCACACACTGAAACCCCTTCCCCACACACTGACACTCATCCCCACACACTGAAACCCATTCCCCACACACTGAAACAAATCCCCACACATTGAATCACCTTCCCCACACACTGAAACACATCCCCACACACTGAAACACCTTCCCCATAGATTGAAACACATCCCCACACTCTGAAACCCCTTCCCCACACACTAAAACACATCCCCACACACTGAGACCCCTTCCCCACACACTGAAACCCCTTCCCCACACACTGAAACAACTTCCCCACACACTGAAACCCCTTCCCCACACACTGAATCCCCTTCTGCACATAATGAAACACCATCCCCACACACTGAAATCCCTTGCCCACACATTGAAACAGCTTCCGCACACACTGGAACCCCTTCCCCACACACTGAAACCGCTTCCGCACAAAATGAAAGACCTTCCCCACACACTGAAACCCCCTGCCCACACATTGAAACACCTTCCGCACACACTGAAACACCTTCCCCACACGCTGAAACCCCTTCCCCACACACTGAAACACATCCCAACACACTGAAACCCCTTCCCCACTCACTGAAACACATCCCCACAAACGGAAACCCCTTCCCCACACACTGAAACACATCCCCACACACTGAAACCCCTTCCCCACAAACTGAAACCCCTTCCCCACACACTGTAACCCCTTCCGCACACCGTGAAACCCTTCCCCACACACTGAAACACCTTCCACACACAGTGAAACCCTTCCCCACACACTGAAACACCTTCCCCACACACTGAAACCCCTTCCCCACATACTGAAACACATCCCCACACATTGTAACCCCTTCTCCACACACTGAAACACATCCCCACACACTGAAACACCTTCCCCACGCACTGAAACCCCTTCCCCACACACTGAAACCCCTTCCGCACACAGAGAAACCCTTCCCCACACACTGAAACCCCTTCCCCACACACTGAGCACCTTCCCCACACACTGAAACCCTTCCCCACACTCCGATATCCCTTCCGCACACCCTGAAACACCTTCCCCACACACTGAACCTCCTTCCCCACACACTGAAACACCTTCCGCACATACTGAAACACCTTCCCCACACACTGAAACCCCTTCCGCACACAGTGAAACCCTTCCCCACACACAGAAACACCTTCCCCACACACTGAAACACATCCCCACACACTGAAACCTCTTCCCCACACACTGAAAACCCTTCCCCACACACTGAAACCCCTTCCACACACACTGAAACACATTCCCCACACACGGAAACCCCTTCTGCACACAGTGAAACCCTTCCTCTCACACTGAAACCCCTTCCCCACACACTGAAAAACGTCCCCACACACTGAAAACCCATCCGCACACACTGAAATACATCCCCACACACTGAAACACCTTCCCCACACACTGAAACCCCTTCCCCACACACTGAAACCCCTTCTGCACACAGTGAAACCCTTCCCCACACACTGAAACCCCTTCCCCACACACTGAAACCCCTTCCCCACACACTGAAACCCTTCCCTACACACTGAAACCCCATCCGCATACACTGAAACACATTCCCCACACACTGAAACCCCTTCCTCACACACAGAAACACCTTCTGCACATACTGAAACACCTTCCCCACACACTGAAACCCCTTCCCCACACACTGATACCCCTTCCCCACACACTGATACCCCTTCCCCACAAACTGAAACCCCTTCCGCACACAATGAAACACCTTCCCCAAACACTGAAGCCCCCTTCCCCACACACTGAAACACCTTCCACACACACTGAAACCCCTTCCGCACACAATGAAGCACCTTCCCCACACACTGAAACCCCTTCCGCACACAGTGAAACCCTTCCCCACACACTGAAACCCCTTCCCCACACACTGACACTCATCCCCACACACTGAAACCCATTCCCCACACACTGAAACAAATCCCCACACATTGAATCACCTTCCCCACACACTGAAACACATCCCCACACACTGAAACGCCTTCCACATAGATTGAAACACATCCCCACACTCTGAAACCCCTTCCCCACACACTAAAACACATCCCCACACACTGAGACCCCTTCCCCACACACTGAAACCCCTTCCCCACACACTGAAACAACTTCCCCACACACTGAAACCCCTTCCTCACACATTGAATCCCCTTCCGCACATAATGAAACACCATCCCCACACACTGAAATCCCTTGCCCACACATTGAAACAGCTTCCGCACACACTGGAACCCCTTCCCCACACACTGAAAACCCTTCCGCACATAATGAAAGACCTTCCCCACACACTGAAACCCCTTGCCCACACATTGAAACACCTTCCGCACACACTGAAACACCTTCCCCACACGCTGAAACACCTTCCCCACACACTGAAACACATCCCAACACACTGAAACCCCTTCCCCACACACTGAAACACATCCCCACACACTGAAACCCCTTCCCCACACAATGAAACACATCCCCACACACTGAAACACCTTCCCCACACACTGAAACCCCTTCCCCACACACTGAAACCCCTTCTGCACACAGTGAAACCCTTCCCCACACACTGAAACCCTTCCCCACACTCTGAAACCCCTTCCGCACAAACTGAAACACCTACCCCACACACTGAAACCCCTTACCCACACACTGAAACCCCTTCTGCACATACTGAAACACCTTCCCCACACACTGAAACCCCTTCACCTCACACTGAAACCACGTCCGCACACAGGGAAAACCTTCCCCACATACTGAAACACCTTCCCCACACACTGAAACACATCCCCACACACAGAAACCCCTTCCACACACAGTGAAACACATCCCAACAAACTGAAACCCCTTCCCCACACACTGAAACCCCTACTGCCCACAATGAAACACCTTCGCCACACACTGAAACCCCTTGCAACACATTGAAACACCTTCCGCACACACTGCAACCCCTTCCGCACACACTGAAACACCTTCCCCACACACTGAAACCCCTTCCGCACACACTGAAACCCCTTCCCCACACACTGAAACCCCTTCCACACACACTGAAACACCTTCCCCACACACTGAAACCCCTTCCGCACACAGTGAAACCCTTCCCCACACACTGAAACTCCTTTTCCACACACTGAAACACATCCCCACACACTGAAACCCCTTCCCCACACACTGAAACACATCCCCACAAACTGAAACCCCTTCCCCACACACTGAAACACTTCCCCACACACTGAAACACCTTCCCCACTCACTGAAACCCCTTCCCCACACACTGAAACCCCTTCCGCAGACCGTGGAACCCTTCCCCACACACTGAAACCCCTTCTCCACACACTGAAACACATCCCCACACACTGAAACACCTTCCCCACGCACTGAAACCCCTTCCCCACACACTGAAACCCCTTCCGCACACAGAGAAACCCTTCCCCACACACTGAAACCCCTTCCCCACACACTGAAACACCTTCCCCACACACTGAAACCCTTCCCCACACTCCGATATCCCTTCCGCACACCATGAAACACCTTCCCCACACACTGAAACTCCTTCCCCACACACTGAAACACCTTCCACAAATATTGAAACACCTTCCCCACACACTGAAACCCCTTCCGCACACAGTGAAACCCTTCCCCACACACAGAAACACCTTCCCCACACACTGAAACACATCCCCACACACTGAAACCTCTTCCCCACACACTGAAAACCCTTCCCCACACACTGAAACCCCTTCCACACACACTGAAACACATTCCCCACACACGGAAACCCCTTCCGCACACAGTGAAACCCTTCCCCTCACACTGAAACCCCTTCCGCACACACTGAAACACGTCCCCACACACTGAAAACCCATCCGCACACACTGAAATACAACCCCACACACTGAAACACCTTCCCCACACACTGAAACCCCTTCTGCACACAGTGAAACCCTTCCCCACACACTGAAACCCCTTCCCCACACACTGAAACCCCTTCCCCACACACTGAAACCCTTCCCTACACTCTCAAACCCCTTCCGCATACACTGAAATACCTTCCCCACACACTGGAACCCCTTCCTCACACACAGAAACACCTTCTGCACATACTGAAACACCTTCCCCACACACTGAAACCCCTTCCCCACACACTGATATCCCTTCCCCACACACTGAAACCCCTTCCGCACACAATGAAACACCTTCCCCACACACTGAAGCCCCCTTCCCCACACACTGAAACACCTTCCACACACACTGAAACCCCTTCTGCACACAATGAAACACCTTCCCCACACACTGAAATCCCTTCCGCACACAGTGAAACCCTTCCCCACACACTGAAACCCCTTCCCCACACACTGACACTCATCCCCACACACTGAAACCCATTCCCCACACACTGAAACAAATCCCCACACATTGAATCACCTTCCGCACACACAGAAATACATCCCCACACACTGAAACACCTTCCCCATAGATTGAAACACATCCCCACACTCTGAAACCCCTTCCCCACACACTAAAACACATCCCCACACACTGAGACCCCCTTCCCCACACACTGAAACCCCTTCCCCACACACTGAAACAACTTCCCCACACACTGAAACCCCTTGCCCACACATTGAAACAGCTTCCGCACACACTGGAACCCCTTCCCCACACACTGAAACCTCTTCCGCACATAATGAAAGACCTTCCCCACACACTGAAACCCCTTGCCCACACATTGAAACACCTTCCGCACAACTGAAACACCTTCCCCACACGCTGAAACCCCTTCCCCACACACTGAAACACATCCCAACACACTGAAACCCCTTCCCCACTCACTGAAACACATCCCCACACACTGAAACCCCTTCCCCACACAATGAAACACATCCCCACACACTGACACACCTTCCCCACACACTGAAACCCCTTCCCCACACACTGAAACCCCTTCTGCACACAGTGAAACCCTTCCCCACACACTGAAACACCTTCCCCACACACTGAAACCCCTTCCCCACACACTGAAACCCTTCCCCACACTCTGAAACCCCTTCCGCACAAACTGAAACACCTACCCCACACACTGAAACCCCTTACCCACACACTGAAACCCCTTCTGCACATACTGAAACACCTTCCCCACACACTGAAACCCCTTCACCTCACACTGAAACCCCGTCCGCACACAGTGAAAACCTTCCCCACATACTGAAACACCTTCCCCACACACTGAAACACATCCCCACACACAGAAACCCCTTCCACACACAGTGAAACACATCCCAACAAACTGAAACCCCTTCCCCACACACTGAAACCCCTACTGCCCACAATGAAACACCTTCCCCACACACTGAAACCCCTTGCAACACATTGAAACACCTTCCGCACACACTGCAACCCCTTCCGCACACACTGAAAGACCTTCCCCACACACTGAAACCCCTTCCGCACACACTGAAACCCCTTCCCCACACACTGAAACCCCTTCCACACACACTGAAACACCTTCCCCACACACTGAAACCCCTTCCGCACACAGTGAAACCCTTCCCCACACACTGAAACTCCTTCCCCACACACTGAAACACATCCCCACACACTGAAACCCCTTCCACACACACTGAAACACATCCCCACAAACTGAAACCCCTTCCCCACCCACTGAAACACATCCCCACACACTGAAACACCTTCCCCACTCACTGAAACCCCTTCCCCACACACTGAAACCCCTTCCGCAGACCGTGAAACCCTTCCCCACACACTGAAACACCTTCCGCACACAGTGAAACCCTTCCCCACACACTGAAACACCTTCCCCACACACTGAAACCCCTTCCCCGCATACTGAAACACATCCCCACACACTGAAACCCCTTCTCCACACACTGAAACACATGCCCACACACTGAAACACCTTCCCCACGCACTGACACCCCTTCCCCACACACTGAAACACCTTCCGCACACAGAGAAACCCTTCCCCACACACTGAAACACCTTCCCCACACACTGAAACCCCTTCCCCACATACTGAAACACATCCCCACACATTGAAACCCCTTCTCCACACACTGAAACAGATCCCCACACACTGAAACACCTTCCCCACGCACTGAAACCCCTTCCCCACACACTGAAACCCCTTCCGCACACAGAGAAACCCTTCCCCACACACTGAAACCCCTTCCCCACACACTGAAACACCTTCCCCACACACTGAAACCCTTCCCCACACTCCGATATCCCTTCCGCACACCCTGAAACACCTTCCCCACACACTGAACCTCCTTCCCCACACACTGAAACACCTTCCGCCCATACTGAAACACCTTCCCCACACACTGAAACCCCTTCCGGACACAGTGAAACCCTTCCCCACACACAGAAACACCTTCCCCACACACTGAAACACATCCCCACACACTGAAACCTCTTCCCCACACACTGAAAACCCTTCCCCACACACTGAAACACCTTCCGCACACAGTGAAACCCTTCCCCACACACTGAAACACCTTCCCCACACACTGAAACCCCATCCCCACATACTGAAACACATCCCCACACATTGAAACCCCTTCTGCACACACTGAAACACATTCCCACACACTGAAACACCTTCCCCACGCACTGAAACCCCTTCCCCACACACTGAAACCCCTTCCGCACACAGAGAAACCCTTCCCCACACACTGAAACCCCTTCCCCACACACTGAAACACCTTCCCCACACACTGAAACCCTTCCCCACACTCCGATATCCCTTCCGCACACCCTGAAACACCTTCCCCACACACTGAACCTCCTTCCCCACACACTGAAACACCTTCCGCACATACTGAAACACCTTCCCCACACACTGAAACCCCTTCCGCACACAGTGAAACCCTTCCCCACACACAGAAACACCTTCCCCACACACTGAAACACATCCCCACACACTGAAACCTCTTCCCCACACACTGAAAACCCTTCCCCACACACTGAAACCCCTTCCACACACACTGAAACACATTCCCCACACACAGAAACCCCTTCCGCACACAGTGAAACCCTTCCCCTCACACTGAAACCCCTTCCCCACACACTGAAACACGTCCCCACACACTGAAAACCCATCCGCACACACTGAAATACATCCCCACACACTGAAACACCTTCCCCACACACTGAAACCCCTTCCCCACACACTGAAACCCCTTCTGCACACAGTGAAACCCTTCCCCACACACTGAAACCCCTTCCCCACACACTGAAACCCCTTCCCCACACACTGAAACCCTTCCCTACACTCTGAAACCCCTTCCGCATACACTGAAACACCTTCCCCACACACTGAAACCCCTTCCTCACACACAGAAACACCTTCTGCACATACTGAAACACCTCCCCCACACACTGAAACCCCTTCCCCACACACTGATACCCCTTCCCCACACACTGAAACCACTTCCGCACACAATGAAACACCTTCCCCACACACTGAAGCCCCCTTCCCCACAAACTGAAACACCTTCCACACACACTGAAACCCCTTCCGCACACAATGAAACACCTTCCCCACACACTGAAACCCCTTCCGCACACAGTGAAACCCTTCCCCACACACTGAAACCCCTTCCCCACACACTGACACTCATCCCCACACACTGAAACCCATTCCCCACACACTGAAACAAATCCCCACACATTGAATCACCTTCCCCACACACTGAAACACATCCCCACACACTGAAACACCTTCCCCATAGATTGAAACACATCCCCACACTCTGAAACCCCTTCCCTATAACACTAAAACACATCCCCACACACTGATACCCCTTCCCCACACACTGAAACCCCTTCCCCACACACTGAAACAACTTCCCCACGCACTGAAACCCCTTCCCCACACACTGAATCCCCTTCCGCACATAATGAAACACCATCCCCACACACTGAAATCCCTTGCCCACACATTGAAACAGCTTCCGCACACACTGGAACCCCTTCCCCACACACTGAAACCCCTTCCGCACATAATGAAAGACCTTTCCCACACACTGAAACCCCTTGCCCACACATTGAAACACCTTCCGCTCACACTGAAACACCTTCCCCACACGCTGAAACCCCTTCCCCACACACTGAAACACATCCCAACACACTGAAACCCCTTCCCCACTCACTGAAACACATCCCCACACACTGAAACCCCTTCCCCACACAATGAAACACATCCCCACACACTGAAACACCTTCCAAACACACTGAAACCCCTTCCCCACACACTGAAACCCCTTCTGCACACAGTGAAACCCTTCCCCACACACTGAAACACCTTCCCCACACACTGAAACCCCTTCCCCACACACTGAAACCCTTCCCCACACTCTGAAACCCCTTCCGCACAAACTGAAACAACTACCCCACACACTGAAACCCCTTACCCACACACTGAAACCCCTTCTGCACATACTGAAACACCTTCCCCACACACTGAAACCCCTTCACCTCACACTGAAACCCCGTCCGCACACAGGGAAAACCTTCCCCACATACTGAAACACCTTCCCCACACACTGAAACACATCCCCACACACAGAAACCCCTTCCACACACAGTGAAACACATCCCAACAAACTGAAACCCCTTCCCCACACACTGAAACCCCTACTGCCCACAATGAAACACCTTCCCCACACACTGAAACCCCTTGCAACACATTGAAACACCTTCCGCACACACTGCAACCCCTTCCGCACACACTGAAACACCTTCCCCACACACTGAAACCCCTTCCGCACACACTGAAACCCCTTCCGCACACAGTGAAACCCTTCCCCACACACAGAAACACCTTCCCCACACACTGAAACACATCCCCACACACTGAAACCTCTTCCCACACACTGAAAACCCTTCCCCACACACTGAAACACCTTCCGCACACAGTGAAACCCTTCCCCACACACTGAAACACCTTCCCCACACACTGAAACCCCATCCCCACATACTGAAACACATCCCCACACATTGAAACCCCTTCTGCACACACTGAAACACATTCCCACACACTGAAACACCTTCCCCACGCACTGAAACCCCTTCCCCACACACTGAAACCCCTTCCGCACACAGAGAAACCCTTCCCCACACACTGAAACCCCTTCCCCACACACTGAAACACCTTCCCCACACACTGAAACCCTTCCCCACACTCCGATATCCCTTCCGCACACCCTGAAACACCTTCCCCACACACTGAACCTCCTTCCCCACACACTGAAACACCTTCCGCACATACTGAAACACCTTCCCCACACACTGAAACCCCTTCCGCACACAGTGAAACCCTTCCCCACACACAGAAACACCTTCCCCACACACTGAAACACATCCCCACACACTGAAACCTCTTCCCCACACACTGAAAACCCTTCCCCACACACTGAAACCCCCTTCCACACACACTGAAACACATTCCCCACACACGGAAACCCCTTCCGCACACAGTGAAACCCTTCCCCTCACACTGAAACCCCTTCCCCACACACTGAAACACGTCCCCACACACTGAAAACCCATCCGCACACACTGAAATACATCCCCACACACTGAAACACCTTCCCCACACACTGAAACCCCTTCCCCACACACTGAAACCCCTTC
This sequence comes from Heterodontus francisci, assembly GCF_036365525.1. NCBI lineage: Eukaryota > Metazoa > Chordata > Chondrichthyes > Heterodontiformes > Heterodontidae > Heterodontus > Heterodontus francisci. The sequence goes on from NW_027140299.1 coordinate 506,847, forward strand.
TGCACACAGTGAAACCCTTCCCCACACACTGAAACCCCTTCCCCACACACTGAAACCCCTTCCCCACACACTGAAACCCTTCCCTACACTCTGAAACCCCTTCCGCATACACTGAAACACCTTCCCCACACACTGAAACCCCTTCCTCACACACAGAAACACCTTCTGCACATACTGAAACACCTCCCCCACACACTGAAACCCCTTCCCCACACACTGATACCCCTTCCCCACACACTGAACCACTTCCGCACACAATGAAACACCTTCCCCACACACTGAAGCCCCCTTCCCCACAAACTGAAACACCTTCCACACACACTGAAACCCCTTCCGCACACAATGAAACACCTTCCCCACACACTGAAACCCCTTCCGCACACAGTGAAACCCTTCCCCACACACTGAAACCCCTTCCCCACACACTGACACTCATCCCCACACACTGAAACCCATTCCCCACACACTGAAACAAATCCCCACACATTGAATCACCTTCCCCACACACTGAAACACATCCCCACACACTGAAACACCTTCCCCATAGATTGAAACACATCCCCACACTCTGAAACCCCTTCCCCACACACTAAAACACATCCCCACACACTGATACCCCTTCCCCACACACTGAAACCCCTTCCCCACACACTGAAACAACTTCCCCACGCACTGAAACCCCTTCCCCACACACTGAATCCCCTTCCGCACATAATGAAACACCATCCCCACACACTGAAATCCCTTGCCCACACATTGAAACAGCTTCCGCACACACTGGAACCCCTTCCCCACACACTGAAACCCCTTCCGCACATAATGAAAGACCTTTCCCACACACTGAAACCCCTTGCCCACACATTGAAACACCTTCCGCACACACTGAAACACCTTCCCCACACGCTGAAACCCCTTCCCCACACACTGAAACACATCCCAACACACTGAAACCCCTTCCCCACTCACTGAAACACATCCCCACACACTGAAACCCCTTCCCCACACAATGAAACACATCCCCACACACTGAAACACCTTCCAAACACACTGAAACCCCTTCCCCACACACTGAAACCCCTTCTGCACACAGTGAAACCCTTCCCCACACACTGAAACACCTTCCCCACACACTGAAACCCCTTCCCCACACACTGAAACCCTTCCCCACACTCTGAAACCCCTTCCGCACAAACTGAAACAACTACCCCACACACTGAAACCCCTTACCCACACACTGAAACCCCTTCTGCACATACTGAAACACCTTCCCCACACACTGAAACCCCTTCACCTCACACTGAAACCCCGTCCGCACACAGGGAAAACCTTCCCCACATACTGAAACACCTTCCCCACACACTGAAACACATCCCCACACACAGAAACCCCTTCCACACACAGTGAAACACATCCCAACAAACTGAAACCCCTTCCCCACACACTGAAACCCCTACTGCCCACAATGAAACACCTTCCCCACACACTGAAACCCCTTGCAACACATTGAAACACCTTCCGCACACACTGCAACCCCTTCCGCACACACTGAAACACCTTCCCCACACACTGAAACCCCTTCCGCACACACTGAAACCCCTTCCCCACACACTGAAACCCCTTCCACACACACTGAAACACCTTCCCCACACACTGAAACCCCTTCCGCACACAGTGAAACCCTTCCCCACACACTGAAACCCCTTCCGCACACAGTGAAACCCTTCCCCACACACTGAAACTCCTTCCCCACACACTGAAACACAATCCCCACACACTGAAACCCCTTCCCCACACACTGAAACACATCCCCACAAACTGAAACCCCTTCCCCACACACTGAAACACATCCCCACACACTGAACCACCTTCCCCACTCACTGAAACCCCTTCCCCACACACTGAAACCCCTTCCGCAGACCGTGAAACCCTTCCCCACACACTGAAACCCCTTCTCCACACACTGAAACACATCCCCACACACTGAAACACCATCCCCACGCACTGAAACCCCTTCCCCACACACTGAAACCCCTTCCACACACAGAGAAACCCTTCCCCACACACTGAAACCCCTTCCCCACACACTGAAACACCTTCCCCACACACTGAAACCCTTCCCCACACTCCGATATCCCTTCCGCACACCCTGAAACACCTTCCCACACACTGAAACTCCTTCCCCACACACTGAAACACCTTCCACACATACTGAAACACCTTCCCCACACACTGAAACCCCTTCCGCACACAGTGAAACCCTTCCCCACACACAGAAACACCTTCCCCACACACTGAAACACATCCCACACACTGAAACCTCTTCCCCACACACTGAAAACCCTTCCCCACACACTGAAACCCCTTCCACACACACTGAAACACATTCCCCACACACGGAAACCCCTTCCGCACACAGTGAAACCCTTCTCCTCTCACTGAAACCCCTTCCGCACACACTGAAACACGTCCCCACACACTGAAAACCCATCCGCACACACTGAAATACAACCCCACACACTGAAACACCTTCCCCACACACTGAAAGCCCTTCCCCACACACTGAAACCCCTTCTGCACACAGTGAAACCCTTCCCCACACACTGAAACCCCTTCCCCACACACTGAAACCCCTTCCCCACACACTGAAACCCTCCCCTACACTCTGAAACCCCTTCCGCATACACTGAAACACCTTCCCCACACAATGAAACCCCTTCCTCACACACAGAAACACCTTCTGCACATACTGAAACACCTTCCCCACACACTGAAACCCCTTCCCCACACACTGATACCCCTTCCCCCACACACTGAAACCCCTTCCACACACAATGAAACACCTTCCCCACACACTGAAGCCACTTCCCCACACACTGAAACACCTTCCACACACACTGAAACCCCTTCCGCACACAATGAAACACCTTCCCCACACACTGAAACCCATTCCGCACACAGTGAAACCCTTCCCCACACACTGAAACCCCTTCCCCACACACTGACACTCATCCCCACACACTGAAACCCATTCCCCACACACTGAAACAAATCCCCACACATTGAATCACCTTCCGCACACACTGAAACACATCCCCACACACTGAAACACCTTCCCCATAGATTGAAACACATCCCCACACTCTGAAACCCCTTCCCCACACACTAAAACACATCCCCACACACTGAGACCCCCTTCCCCACACACTGAGACCCCTTCCCCACACACTGAAACAACTTCCCCACACACTGAAACCCCTTGCCCACACATTGAAACAGCTTCCGCACACACTGGAACCCCTTCCCCACACACTGAAACCCCTTCCGCACATAATGAAAGACCTTCCCCACACACTGAAACCCCTTGCCCACACATTGAAACACCTTCCGCACACACTGAAACACCTTCCCCACACGCTGAAACCCCTTCCCCACACACTGAAACACATCCCAACACACTGAAACCCCTTCCCCACTCACTGAAACACATCCCCACACACTGAAACCCCTTCCCCACACAATGAAACACATCCCCACACACTGAAACACCTTCCCCACACACTGAAACCCCTTCCCCACACACTGAAACCCCTTCTGCACACAGTGAAACCCTTCCCCACACACTGAAACACCTTCCCCACACACTGAAACCCCTTCCCCACACACTGAAACCCTTCCCCACACTCTGAAACCCCTTCCGCACAAACTGAAACACCTACCCCACACACTGAAACCCCTTACCCACACACTGAAACCCCTTCTGCACATACTGAAACACCTTCCCCACACACTGAAACCCCTTCACCTCACACTGAAACCCCGTCCGCACACAGTGAAAACCTTCCCCACATACTGAAACACCTTCCCCACACACTGAAACACATCCCCACACACAGAAACCCCTTCCACACACAGTGAAACACATCCCAACAAACTGAAACCCCTTCCCCACACACTGAAACTCCTACTGCCCACAATGGAACACATTCCCCACACACTGAAACCCCTTGCAACACATTGAAACAGCTTCCGCACACACTGCAACCCCTTCCGCACACACTGAAACACCTTCCCCACACACTGAAACCCCTTCCGCACACACTGAAACCCCTTCCCCACACACTGAAACCCCTTCCACACACACTGAAACACCTTCCCCACACACTGAAACCCCTTCCGCACACAGTGAAACCCTTCCCCACACACTGAAACTCCTTCCCCACACACTGAAACACATCCCCACACACTGAAACCCCTTCCACACACACTGAAACACATCCCCACAAACTGAAACCCCTTCCCCACACACTGAAACACATCCCCACACACTGAAACACCTTCCCCACTCACTGAAACCCCTTCCCCACACACTGAAACCCCTTCCGCAGACCGTGAAACCCTTCCCCACACACTGAAACACCTTCCGCACACAGTGAAACCCTTCCCCACACACTGAAACACCTTCCCCACACACTGAAACCCCTTCCCCGCATACTGAAACACATCCCCACACACTGAAACCCCTTCTCCACACACTGAAACACATGCCCACACACTGAAACACCTTCCCCACGCACTGACACCCCTTCCCCACACACTGAAACCCCTTCCGCACACAGAGAAACCCTTCCCCACACACTGAAACACCTTCCCCACACACTGAAACCCCTTCCCCACATACTGAAACACATCCCCACACATTGAAACCCCTTCTCCACACACTGAAACAGATCCCCACACACTGAAACACCTTCCCCACGCACTGAAACCCCTTCCCCACACACTGAAACCCCTTCCGCACACAGAGAAACCCTTCCCCACACACTGAAACCCCTTTCCCACACACTGAAACACCTTCCCCACACACTGAAACCCTTCCCCACACTCCGATATCCCTTCCGCACACCCTGAAACACCTTCCCCACACACTGAACCTCCTTCCCCACACACTGAAACACCTTCCGCCCATACTGAAACACCTTCCCCACACACTGAAACCCCTTCCGCACACAGTGAAACCCTTCCCCACACACAGAAACACCTTCCCCACACACTGAAACACATCCCCACACACTGAAACCTCTTCCCCACACACTGAAAACCCTTCCCCACACACTGAAACACCTTCCGCACACAGTGAAACCTTCCCCACACACTGAAACACCTTCCCCACACACTGAAACCCCATCCCCACATACTGAAACACATCCCCACACATTGAAACCCCTTCTCCACACACTGAAACACATTCCCACACACTGAAACACCTTCCCCACGCACTGAAACCCCTTCCCCACACACTGAAACCCCTTCCGCACACAGAGAAAACCCTTCCCCACACACTGAAACCCCTTCCCCACACACTGAAACACCTTCCCCACACACTGAAACCCTTCCCCACACTCCGATATCCCTTCCGCACACCCTGAAACACCTTCCCCACACACTGAACCTCCTTCCCCACACACTGAAACACCTTCCGCACATACTGAAACACCTTCCCACACACTGAAACCCCTTCCACACACAGTGAAACCCTTCCCCACACACAGAAACACCTTCCCCACACACTGAAACACATCCCCACACACTGAAACCTCTTCCCCACACACTGAAAACCCTTCCCCACACACTGAAACCCCTTCCACACACACTGAAACACATTCCCCACACACGGAAACCCCTTCCGCACACAGTGAAACCCTTCCCCTCACACTGAAACCCCTTCCCCACACACTGAAACACGTCCCCACACACTGAAAACCCATCCGCACACACTGAAATACATCCCCACACACTGAAACACCTTCCCCACACACTGAAACCCCTTCCCCCACACACTGAAACCCCTTCTGCACACAGTGAAACCCTTCCCCACACACTGAAACCCCTTCCCCACACACTGAAACCCCTTCCCCACACACTGAAACCCTTCCCTACACTCTGAAACCCCTTCCGCATACACTGAAACACCTTCCCCACACACTGAAACCCCTTCCTCACACACAGAAACACCTTCTGCACATACTGAAACACCTCCCCCACACACTGAAACCCCTTCCCCACACACTGATACCCCTTCCCCACACACTGAAACCCCTTCCGCACACAATGAAACACCTTCCCACAACACTGAAGCCCCCTTCCCCACAAACTGAAACACCTTCCACACACACTGAAACCCCTTCCGCACACAATGAAACACCTTCCCCACACACTGAAACCCCTTCCGCACACAGTGAAACCCTTCCCCACACACTGAAACCCCTTCCCCACACACTGACACTCATCCCCACACACTGAAACCCATTCCCCACACACTGAAACAAATCCCCACACATTGAATCACCTTCCCCACACACTGAAACACATCCCCACACACTGAAACACCTTCCCCATAGATTGAAACACATCCCCACACTCTGAAACCCCTTCCCCACACACTAAAACACATCCCCACACACTGATACCCCTTCCCCACACACTGAAACCCCTTCCCCACACACTGAAACAACTTCCCCACACACTGAAACCCCTTCCCCACACACTGAATCCCCTTCCGCACATAATGAAACACCATCCCCACACACTGAAATCCCTTGCCCACACATTGAAACAGCTTCCGCACACACTGGAACCCCTTCCCCACACACTGAAACCCCTTCCGCACATAATGAAAGACCTTTCCCACACACTGAAACCCCTTGCCCACACATTGAAACACCTTCCGCACACACTGAAACACCTTCCCCACACGCTGAAACCCCTTCCCCACACACTGAAACACATCCCAACACACTGAAACCCCTTCCCCACTCACTGAAACACATCCCCACACACTGAAACCCCTTCCCCACACAATGAAACACATCCCCACACACTGAAACACCTTCCAAACACACTGAAACCCCTTCCCCACACACTGAAACCCCTTCTGCACACAGTGAAACCCTTCCCCACACACTGAAACACCTTCCCCACACACTGAAACCCCTTCCCCACACACTGAAACCCTTCACCACACTCTGAAACCCCTTCCGCACAAACTGAAACACCTAACCCACACACTGAAACCCCTTACCCACACACTGAAACCCCTTCTGCACATACTGAAACACCTTCCCCACACACTGAAACCCCTTCACCTCACACTGAAACCCCGTCCGCACACAGGGAAAACCTTCCCCACATACTGAAACACCTTCCCCACACACTGAAACACATCCCCACACACAGAAACCCCTTCCACACACAGTGAAACACATCCCAACAAACTGAAACCCCTTCCCCACACACTGAAACCCCTACTGCCCACAATGAAACACCTTCCCCACACACTGAAACCCCTTGCAACACATTGAAACACCTTCCGCACACACTGCAACCCCTTCCGCACACACTGAAACACCTTCCCCACACACTGAAACCCCTTCCGCACACACTGAAACCCCTTCCCCACACACTGAAACCCCTTCCACACACACTGAAACACCTTCCCCACACACTGAAACCCCTTCTGCACACAGTGAAACCCTTCCCCACACACTGAAACTCCTTCCCCACACACTGAAACACATCCCCACACACTGAAACCCCTTCCCCACACACTGAAACACATCCCCACAAACTGAAACCCCTTCCCCACACACTGAAACACATCCCCACACACTGAAACACCTTCCCCACTCACTGAAACCCCTTCCCCACACACTGAAACCCCTTCCGCAGACCGTGAAACCCTTCCCCACACACTGAAACCCCTTCTCCACACACTGAAACACATCCCCACACACTGAAACACCATCCCCACGCACTGAAACCCCTTCCCCACACACTGAAACCCCTTCCGCACACAGAGAAACCCTTCCCCACACACTGAAACCCCTTCCCCACACACTGAAACACCTTCCCCACACACTGAAACCCTTCCCCACACTCCGATATCCCTTCCGCACACCCTGAAACACCTTCCGCACACACTGAAACTCCTTCCCCACACACTGAAACACCTTCCACACATACTGAAACACCTTCCCCACACACTGAAACCCCTTCCGCACACAGTGAAACCCTTCCCACACACAGAAACACCTTCCCCACACACTGAAACACATCCCCACACACTGAAACCTCTTCCCCACACACTGAAAACCCTTCCCCACACACTGAAACCCCTTCCACACACACTGAAACACATTCCCCACACACGGAAACCCCTTCCGCACACAGTGAAACCCTTCCCCTCACACTGAAACCCCTTCCGCACACACTGAAACACGTCCCCACACACTGAAAACCCATCCGCACACACTGAAATACAACCCCACACACTGAAACACCTTCCCCACACACTGAAACCCCTTCCCCACACACTGAAACCCCTTCTGCACACAGTGAAACCCTTCCCCACACACTGAAACCCCTTCCCCACTCACTGAAACCCCTTCCCCACACAATGAAACCCCTTCCTCACACACAGAAACACCTTCTGCACATAGTGAAACACCTTCCCCACACACTGAAACCCCTTCCCCACACACTGATACCCCTTCCCCACACACTGAAACACCTTCCGCACACAATGTAACACCTTCCCCACACACTGAAGCCCCTTCCCCACACACTGAAACACCTTCCACACACACTGAAACCCCTTCCGCACACAATGAAACACCTTCCCCACACACTGAAACCCCTTCCGCACACAGTGAAACCCTTCCCCACACACTGAAACCCCTTCCCCACACACTGACACTCATCCCCACACACTGAAACCCATTCCCCACACACTGAAACAAATCCCCACACATTGAATCACCTTCCCCACACACTGAAACACATCCCCACACACTGAAACACCTTCCCTATAGATTGAAACACATCCCCACACTCTGAAACCCCTTCCCCACACACTAAAACACATCCCCACACACTGAGACCCCTTCCCCACACACTGAAACCCCTTCCCCACACACTGAAACAACTTCCCCACACACTGAAACCCCTTCCCCACACACTGACACTCATCCCCACACACTGAAACCCATTCTCCACACACTGAAACAAATCCCCACACATTGAATCACCTTCCCCACACACTGAAACACATCCCCACACACTGAAACACCTTCCCCATAGATTGAAACACATCCCCACACTCTGAAACCCCTTCCCCACACACTAAAACACATCCCCACACACTGAAACCCCTTCCCCACACACTGAAACAACTTCCCCACACACTGAAACCCCTTCCCCACACACTGAATCCCCTTCCGCACATAACGAAACACCATCCCCACACACTGAAATCCCTTGCCCACACATTGAAGCAGCTTCCGCACACACTGGAACCCCTTCCCCACACACTGAAACCCCATCCGCACATAATGAAAGACCTTCCCCACAAACTGAAACCCCTTGCCCACACATTGAAACACCTTCCGCACACACTGAAACACCTTCCCCACACGCTGAAACCCCTTCCCCACACACTGAAACACATCCCAACACACTGAAACCCCTTCCCCACTCACTGAAACACATCCCCACACACTGAAACCCCTTCCCCACACAATGAAACACATCCCCACACACTGAAACACCTTCCCCACACACTGAAACCCCTTCCCCACACACTGAAACCCCTTCTGCACACAGTGAAACCCTTCCCCACACACTGAAACACCTTCCCCACACACTGAAACCCCTTCCCCACACACTGAAACCCTTCCCCACACTCTGAAACCCCTTCCGCACAAACTGAAACGCCTACCCCACACACTGAAACCCCTTACCCACACACTGAAACCCCTTCTGCACATACTGAAACACCTTCCCCACACACTGAAACCCCTTCACCTCACACTGAAACCCCGTCCGCACACAGGGAAAACCTACCCCACATACTGAAACACCTTCCCCACACACTGAAACACATCCCCACACACAGAAACCCCTTCCACACACAGTGAAACACATCCCAACAAACTGAAACCCCTTCCCCACACACTGAAACCCCTACTGCCCACAATGAAACACCTTCCCCACACAGTGAAACCCCTTGCAACACATTGAAATACCTTCCGCACACACTGCAACCCCTTCCGCACACACTGAAACACCTTCCCCACACACTGAAACCCCTTCCGCACACATTGAAACCCCTTCCCCACACACTGAAACCCCTTCCACACACACTGAAACACCTTCCCCACACACTGAAAACCCTTCCGCACACAGTGAAACCCTTCCCCACACACTGAAACTCCTTCCCCACACACTGAAACAAATCCCCACACACTGAAACCCCTTCCCCACACACTGAAACACATCCCCATAAACTGAAACCCCTTCCCCACACACTGAAACACATCCCCACACACTGAAACACCTTCCCCACTCACTGAAACCCCTTCCCCACACACTGAAACCCCTTCCGCAGACCGTGAAACCCTTCCCCACACACTGAAACACCTTCCGCACACAGTGAAACCCTTCCCCACACACTGAAACACCTTCCCCACACACTGAAACCCCTTCCCCACATACTGAAACACATCCCCACACACTGAAACCCCTTCTCCACACACTGAAACACATCCCCACACACTGAAACACCTTCCCCACGCACTGACACCCCTTCCCCACACACTGAAACCCCTTCCGCACACAGAGAAACCCTTCCCCACACATTGAAACCCATTCCCCACACACTGAAACCCCTTCACCACACACTGAAACCCTTCCCCACACTCCGATATCCCTTCCGCACATCCTGAAACACCTTCCCCACACACTGAAACTCCTTCCCCACACACTGAAACCCCTTCCGCACATACTGAAACACCTTCCCCACACACTGAAACCCCTTCCGCACACAGTGAAACCCTTCCCCACACACAGAAACACCTTCCCCACACACTGAAACACATCCCCACACACTGAAACCTCTTCCCCACACACTGAAACACATCCCCACACACTGAAACCCCTTGCCCACACATTGAAACACCCTCCGCACATACTGAAACCCCTTCTGCACACACTGAAACACCTTCCCCACACACTGAAACCCCTTCCCCACACACTGAAAACCCTTCCCCACACACTGAAACCCCTTCCACATACACTGAAACACATTCCCCACACACGGAAACCCCTTCCGCACACAGTGAAACCCTTCCCCTCACACTGAAACCCCTTCCCCACACACTGAAACACATCCCCACACACTGAAAACCCATCCGCACACACTGAAATACATCCCCACACACTGACACACCTTCCCCACACACTGAAACCCCTTCCCCACACACTGAAACCCATTCTGCACACAGTGAAACCCTTCCCCACACACTGAAACCCTTTCCCCACACACTGAAACCACTTCCCCACACACTGAAACCCTTCCCCACACTCTGAAACCCCTTCCGCATACACTGAAACACCTTCCCCACACACTGAAACCCCTTCCTCACACACAGAAACCCCTACTGCACATACTGAAACACCTTCCCCACACACTGAAACCCCTTCCCCACACACTGAAACCCCTACCGCACACAGTGAGAACCCTTCCCCACACACTGAAACACCTTCCCCACACACTTAAACACATCCCCACACACTGAAACCCCTTCACCACACAGTGAAACTCATCTCCACACACTGAAACCCCTTCCCCACACACTGAAACACCATCCCCACACACTGAAACACCTTCCGCACACACTGAAACCCCTTACCCACACACTGAAACCCCTTCTGCACATAATGAAAGACCTTCCCCACACACTGAAACCCCTCGCCCACACATTGAAACCCCTTCCGCACACACTGAAACCCCTTCCGCACACACGGAAACACCTTCCCCACACACTGAAACCCCTTCCACACACACTGGATCCCCTTCCCCACACACTGAAACTCCTTCCCCACACAATGAAACACATCCCCACACACTGAAACACCGTCCCCACACACTGAAACCCCTTCCCCACACACTGAAACACCTTCTGCACACAGTGAAACCCTTCCCCACACACTGAAACCCCTTCCCCACACACTGAAACCCATTCCCCACACACTGAAACCCCTTCTGCCCATACTGAAACACCTTCCCCACACACTGAAACCCCTTCACCTCACACTGAAACCCCGTCCGCAAACAGTGAAACCCTTCCCCACACACTGAAACACCTTCCCCACACACTGAAACACATCCCCACACACAGAAACCCCTTCCACACAAAGTGAAACACATCCCAACAAACTGAAACCCCTTCCCCACACTCTGAAACCCCTTCTGCCCACAATGAAACACCTTCCCCACACACTGAAACCCCTTGCCCACACACTGAAACACCTTCCGCACACACTGAAACCCCTTCCGCACACACTGAAACCCCTTCCCCACACACTGAAACCCCTTCGGCACACACTGAAACCCCTTCCCCACACACTGAAACCCCATCCTCACACACTGAAACACCTTCCCCACACACTGAAACCCCTTCCGCACACAGTGAAACCCTTCCTCACACACTGAAACTCCTTCCCCACACTCTGAAACACATCCCCACAAACTGAAACCCCTTGCCCACACTCTGAAACACATCCCCACTCACTGAAACACCTTCCCCACACACTGAAACCCCTTCCCCACACACTGAAACCCCTTCCGCACACCGTGAAACCCTTCCCCACACACAGAAACACCTTCCGCAAACAGTGAAACCCTTCCCCACACACTGAAACTCCTTCCCCACACACTGAAACCCATTCCCCACATACTGAAACACATTCCCACACACTGAAAGCCCTTCCAAACACATTGAAACACATCCCCACACACTGAGACACCTTCCCCACGCACTGAAACCCCTTCCCCACACACTGAAACCCCTACAGCACACAGAGAAACCATTCTCCACACACTGAAACCCCTTCCCCACACACTGAAACTCCTTCCCCACACACTGAAACCCCTTCCGCACATACTGAAATACCTTCCCCACACACTGAAACCCCTTCCCCACACACTGAAACCCTTCCCCACACTCCGATATCCCTTACGCACAACCTGAAACACCTTCCCCACACACTGAAACTCCTTCCCCACACACTGAAACCCCTTCTGCACATACTGAAACACCATCCCCACACACTGAAACCCCTTCCGCACACAGTGAAACCCTTCCCCACACACAGAAACACCTTCCCCACACACTAAAACACATCCCCACACACTGAAACCCCTTCCCCACACACAGAAACACTTACCCCACAAACAAACACCTGCCCCGCACAATGAAACACCTTCCCCACACACTGAAACCCCTTGCCCACACATTGAAACACCTTCCGCACACACTGTAACCCCTTCTGCACACACTGAAACACCTTCCCCACACACTGAAACCCCTTCCCCACACACTGAATCCCCTTCCCAACACACTGAAACACATCCCCACACACTGAAAACCCATCCGCACACACTGAAATACATCCCCACACACTGAAACACCTTCCCCACACACTGAAACCCCTTCCCCACACACTGAAACCCCTTCTGCACACAGTGAAACCCTTCCCCACACACTGAAACTCCTTCCCCACACACTGAAACCCCTTCCCCACACACTGAAACCCTTCCCCACACTCTGAAACCCCTTCCGTATACACTGAAACACCTTCCCCACACACTGAAACCCCTTCCCCACACACTGAAAACCCTTCCCCACACACTGAAACCCCTTCCACACACACTGAAACACATTCCCCACACACGGAAACCCCTTCTGCACACAGTGAAACCCTTCCCCTCACACTGAAACCCCTTCCCCACACACTGAAACACATCCCCACACACTGAAAACCCATCCGCACAAACTGAAATACATCCCCACACACTGAAACACCTTCCCCACACACTGAAACCCCTTCCCCACACACTGAAACCCCTTCTGCACACAGTGAAACCCTTCTCCACACACTGAAACCCCTACCCCACACACTGAAACCCCTTCCCCACACACTGAAACCCTTCCCCACACTCTGAAACCCCTTCCACATACACTGAAACACCTTCCCCACACACTAAAACCCCATCCTCACACATTGAAACCCCTTCTGCACATACTGAAACACCTTCCCCACACACTGAAACCCCTTCCCCACACACTGAAACACCTTCCGCACACAGTGAAACCCTTCCCCACACACTGAAACACCTTCCCCACACACTTAAACACATCCCCACACACTGAAACCCCTTCCCCACACAGTGAAACTCGTCTCCACACACTGAAACCCCTTCCCCACACACTGAAACACCTTCCCCACACACTGAAACACCTTCCCCACACACTTAAACACATCCCCACACACTGAAACCCCTTCCCCACTCAGTGAAACTCGTCTCCACACACTGAAACCCCTTCCCCACACACTGAAACACCTTCCCCACACACTGAAACACATCCCCACACACTGAAACACCTTCCCCAACGATTGAAACACATCCCCACACTCTGAAACCCCTTCCCCACACACTAAACACATCCCCACACACTGAGACCCCTTCCCCACACACTGAAACCACTTCCCCACACACTGAAACAACTTCCCCACACAGTGAAACCCCTTCCCCAAACACTGAATCCCCTTCCGCACATAATGAAACACCATCCCCACACACTGAAATCCCTTGCCCACACATTGAAACACCTTCCGCACACACTGGAACCCCTTCCCCACACACTGAAACCCCTTCCGCACATAATGAAAGACCTTCCCCACACACTGAAACCCCTTGCCCACACATTGAAACACCTTCCGCACACACTGAAACACCTTCCCCACACGCTGAAACCCCTTCCCCAAACACTGAAACACATCCCAACACACTGAAACCCCTGCCCCACTCACTGAAACACATCCCCACAAACTGAAACCCCTTCCCCACACAATGAAACACATCCCCACACACTGAAACACCTTCCCCACACACTGAAACCCCTTCCCCACACACTGATACCCCTTCTGCACACAGTGAAACCCTTCCCCACACACTGAAACACCTTCCCCACACACTGAAACCCCTTCCCCACACACTGAAACCCTTCCCCTCACTCTGAAACCCCTTCCGCACAAACTGAAACACCTACCCCACACACTGAAACCCCTTACACACACACTGAAACCGCTTCTGCACATACTGAAACACCTTCCCCACACACTGAAACCCCTTCACCTCACACTGAAACCCCGTCTGCACACAGGGAAAACCTTCCCCACATACTGAAACACCTTCCCCACACACTGAAACACATCCCCACACACAGAAACCCCTCCCACACACAGTGAAACACATCCCAACAAACTGAAACCCCTTCCCCACACACTGAAACCCCTACTGCCCACAATGAAACACCTTCCCCACACACTGAAACCCCTAGCAACACATTGAAACACCTTCTGCACACACTGCAACCCCTTCCGCACACACTGAAACACCTTCCCCACACACTGAAACCCCTTCCGCACACACTGAAACCCCTTCCCCACACACTGAAACCCCTTCCACACACACTGAAACACCTTCCCCACACACTGAAACCCCTTCCGCACACAGTGAAACCCTTCCCCACACACTGAAACTCCTTTTCCACACACTGAAACACATCCCCACACACTGAAACCCCTTCCCCGCACACTGAAACACATCCCCACAAACTGAAACCCCTTCCCCACACACTGAAACACATCCCCACACACTGAAACACCTTCCCCACTCACTGAAACCCCTTCCCCACACACTGAAACCCCTTCCGCAGACCGTGAAACCCTTCCCCACACACTGAAACACCTTCCGGACACAGTGAAACCCTTCCCCACACACTGAAACACCTTCCCCACACACTGAAACCCCTTCCCCACATACTGAAACACATCCCCACACACTGAAACCCCTTCTCCACACACTGAAACACATCCCCACACACTGAAACACATTCCCCACGCACTGAAACCCCTTCCCCACACACTGAAACGCCTTCCGCACACAGAGAAACCCTTCCCCACACACTGAAACCCCTTCCCCACACACTGAAACCCCTTCACCACACACTGAAACCCTTCCCCACACTCTGATATCCCTTCCGCACACCCTGAAACACCTTCCCCACACATTGAAACTCCTTCCCCACACACTGAAACCCCTTCCGCACATACTGAAACACCTTCCCCACACACTGAAACCCCTTCCGCACACAGTGAAACCCTTCCCCACACACAGAAACACCTTCCCCACACACTGAAACACATCTCCACACACTGAAACCTCTTCCCCACACACTGAAACACATCCCCACACACTGAAACCCCTTGCCCACACATTGAAACACCCTCCGCACATACTGAAACCCCTTCTGCACACACTGAAACACCTTCCCCACACACTGAAACCCTTCCCCTCACTCTGAAACCCCTTCCGCACAAACTGAAACACCTACCCCACACACTGAAACCCCTTACACACACACTGAAACCGCTTCTGCACATACTGAAACACCTTCCCCACACACTGAAACCCCTTCACCTCACACTGAAACCCCGTCTGCACACAGGGAAAACCTTCCCCACATACTGAAACACCTTCCCCACACACTGAAACACATCCCCACACACAGAAACCCCTCCCACACACAGTGAAACACATCCCAACAAACTGAAACCCCTTCCCCACACACTGAAACCCCTACTGCCCACAATGAAACACCTTCCCCACACACTGAAACCCCTAGCAACACATTGAAACACCTTCTGCACACACTGCAACCCCTTCCGCACACACTGAAACACCTTCCCCACACACTGAAACCCCTTCCGCACACACTGAAACCCCTTCCCCACACACTGAAACCCCTTCCACACACACTGAAACACCTTCCCCACACACTGAAACCCCTTCCGCACACAGTGAAACCCTTCCCCACACACTGAAACTCCTTTTCCACACACTGAAACACATCCCCACACACTGAAACCCCTTCCCCGCACACTGAAACACATCCCCACAAACTGAAACCCCTTCCCCACACACTGAAACACATCCCCACACACTGAAACACCTTCCCCACTCACTGAAACCCCTTCCCCACACACTGAAACCCCTTCCGCAGACCGTGAAACCCTTCCCCACACACTGAAACACCTTCCGGACACAGTGAAACCCTTCCCCACACACTGAAACACCTTCCCCACACACTGAAACCCCTTCCCCACATACTGAAACACATCCCCACACACTGAAACCCCTTCTCCACACACTGAAACACATCCCCACACACTGAAACACATTCCCCACGCACTGAAACCCCTTCCCCACACACTGAAACGCCTTCCGCACACAGAGAAACCCTTCCCCACACACTGAAACCCCTTCCCCACACACTGAAACCCCTTCACCACACACTGAAACCCTTCCCCACACTCTGATATCCCTTCCGCACACCCTGAAACACCTTCCCCACACATTGAAACTCCTTCCCCACACACTGAAACCCCTTCCGCACATACTGAAACACCTTCCCCACACACTGAAACCCCTTCCGCACACAGTGAAACCCTTCCCCACACACAGAAACACCTTCCCCACACACTGAAACACATCTCCACACACTGAAACCTCTTCCCCACACACTGAAACACATCCCCACACACTGAAACCCCTTGCCCACACATTGAAACACCCTCCGCACATACTGAAACCCCTTCTGCACACACTGAAACACCTTCCCCACACACTGAAACCCCTTCCCCACACACTGAAAACCCTTCCCCACACACTGAAATCCCTTCCACACACACTGAAACACATTCCCCACACACGGAAACCCCTTCCGCACACAGTGAAACCCTTCCCCTCACACTGAAACCCCTTCCCCACACACTGAAACACATCCCCACACACTGAAAACCCATCCGCACACACTGAAATACATCCCCACACACTGACACACCTTCCCCACACACTGAAACCCCTTCCCCACACAAGGAAACCCCCTCCCCACACACTGAAACCCTTCCCCACACTCTGAAACCCCTTCCGCATACACTGAAACACCTTCCCCACACACTGAAACCCCTTCCTCACACACAGAAACCCCTACTGCACATACTGAAACACCTTCCCCACACACTGAAACCCCTTCCCCACACACTGAAACCCCTAACGCACACAGTGAGAACCCTTCCCCACACACTGAAACACCTTCCCCACACACTTAAACACATCCCCACACACTGAAACCCCTTCCCCACACAGTGAAACAGATCCCCACACACTGAAAACCCATCCGCACACACTGAAATACATCCCCACACACTGAAACACCTTCCCCACACACTGAAACCCCTTCCCCACACACTGAAACCCCTTCTGCACACAGTGAAACCCTTCTCCACACACTGAAACCCCTACCCCACACACTGAAACCCCTTCCCCACACACTGAAACCCTTCCCCACACTCTGAAACCCCTTCCGCATACACTGAAACACCTTCCCCACACACTAAAACCCCTTCCTCACACACTGAAACCCCTTCTGCACATACTGAAACACCTTCCCCACACTCTGAAACCCCTTCCCCACACACTGAAACACCTTCCGCACACAGTGAAACCCTTCCCCACACACTGAAACACCTTCCCCACACACTTAAACACATCCCCACACACTGAAACCCCTTCCCCACACAGTGAAACTCGTCTCCACACACTGAAACCCCTTCCCCACACACTGAAACACCTTCCCCACACACTGAAACACCTTCCCCACACACTTAAACACATCCCCACACACTGAAACCCCTTCCCCACACAGTGAAACTCGTCTCCACACACTGAAACCCCTTCCCCACACACTGAAACACCTTCCCCACACACTGAAACACATCCCCACACACTGAAACACCTTCCCCATAGATTGAAACACATCCCCACACTCTGAAACCCCTTCCCCACACACTAAAACACATCCCCACACACTGAGACCCCTTCCCCACACACTGTAACCCCTTCCCCACACACTGAAACAACTTCCCCACACACTGAAACCCCTTCCCCAATCACTGAATCCCCTTCCGCACATAATGAAACACCATCCCCACACACTGAAATCCCTTGCCCACACATTGAAACACCTTCCGCACACACTGGAACCCCTTCCCCACACACTGAAAACCCTTCCGCACATAATGAAAGACCTTCCCCACACACTGAAACCCCTTGCCCACACATTGAAACACCTTCCGCACACACTGAAACACTTCCCCACACGCTGAAACCCCTTCCCCACACACTGAAACACATCCCAACACACTGAAACCCCTGCCCCACTCACTGAAACACATCCCCACAAACTGAAACCCCTTCCCCACACAATGAAACACATCCCCACACACTGAAACACCTTCCCCACACACTGAAACCCCTTCCCCACACACTGAAACCCCTTCTGCACACAGTGAAACCCTTCCCCACACACTGAAACACCTTTCACACACACTGAAACCCCTTCCCCACACACTGAAACCCTTCCCCACACTCTGAAACCCCTTCCGCACAAACTGAAACACCTACCCCACACACTGAAACCCCTTACGCACACACACTGAAACCCCTTCTGCACATACTGAAACACCTTCCCCACACACTGAAACCCCTTCACCTCACACTGAAACCCCGTCTGCACACAGGGAAAACCTTCCCCACATACTGAAACACCTTCCCCACACACTGAAACACATCCCCACACACAGAAACCCCTCCCACACACAGTGAAACACATCCCAACAAACAGAAACCCCTTCCCCACACACTGAAACCCCTACTGCCCACAATGAAACACCTTCCCCACACACTGAAACCCTTAGCAACACATTGAAACACCTTCTGCACACACTGCAACCCCTTCCGCACACACTGAAACACCTTCCCCACACACTGAAACCCCTTCCGCACACACTGAAACCCCTTCCCCACACACTGAAACCCCTTCCACACACACTGAAACACCTTCCCCACACACTGAAACCCCTTCCGCACACAGTGAAACCCTTCCCCACACACTGAAACTCCTTCCCCACACACTGAAACACATCCCCACACACTGAAACCCCTTCGCCACACACTGAAACACATCCCCACAAACTGAAACCCCTTCCCCACACACTGAAACACATCCCCACACACTGAAACACCTTCCCCACTCACTGAAACCCCTTCCCCACACACTGAAACCCCTTCCGCAGACTGTGAAACCCTTCCCCACACACTGAAACACCTTCCGGACACAGTGAAACCCTTCCCCACACACTGAAACACCTTCCCCACACACTGAAACCCCTTCCCCACATACTGAAACACATCCCCACACACTGAAACCCCTTCTCCACACACTGAAACACATCCCCACACACTGAAACACCTTCCCCACGCACTGAAACCCCTTCCCCACACACTGAAACCCCTTCCGCACACAGAGAAACCCTTCCCCACACACTGAAACCCCTTCCCCACACACTGAAACCCCTTCACCACACACTGAAACCCTTCCCCACACTCCGATATCCCTTCCGCACACCCTGAAACACCTTCCCCACACATTGAAACTCCTTCCCCACACACTGAAACCCCTTCCGCACATACTGAAACACCTTCCCCACACACTGAAACCCCTTCCGCACACAGTGAAACCCTTCCCCACACACAGAAACACCTTCCCCACACACTGAAACACATCTCCACACACTGAAACCTCTTCCCCACACACTGAAACACATCCCCACACACTGAAACCCCTTGCCCACACATTGAAACACCCTCCGCACATACTGAAACCCCTTCTGCACACACTGAAACACCTTCCACACACACTGAAACCCCTTCCCCACACACTGAAAACCCTTCCCCACACACTGAAATCCCTTCCACACACACTGAAACACATTCCCCACACACGGAAACCCCTTCCGCACACAGTGAAACCCTTCCCCTCACACTGAAACCCCTTCCCCACACACTGAAACACATCCCCACACACTGAAAACCCATCCGCACACACTGAAATACATCCCCACACACTGACACACCTTCCCCACACACTGAAACCCCTTCCCCACACACTGAAACCCCGTCTGCACACAGTGAAACCCTTCCCCACACACTAAAACCCCTTCCCCACACAATGAAACCCCTTCCCCACACACTGAAACCTTTCCCCACACTCTGAAACCCCTTCCGCATACACTGAAACTCCTTCCCCACACACTGAAACCCCTTCCTCACACACAGAAACCCCTACTGCACATACTGAAACACCTTCCCTACACACTGAAACCCCTTCCCCACACACTGAAACCCCTACCGCACACAGTGAGAACCCTTCCCCACACACTGAAACACCTTCCCCACACACTTAAACACATCCCCACACACTGAAACCCCTTCTTCACACAGTGAAACTCATCTCCACACACTGAAGCCCCTTCCCCACACACTGAAACACCTTCCCCACACACTGAAACAGCTTCCGCACACACTGAAACCCCTCACCCACACACTGAAACCCCTTCTGCACATAATGAAAGACCTTCCCCACACACTGAAACCCCTCGCCCACACATTGAAACACCTTCCGCACACACTGAAACCCCTTCCGCACACACGGAAACACCTTCCCCACACACTGAAACCCCTTCCGCACACACTGGATCCCCTTCCCCACACACTGAAACTCCTTCCCCACACAATGAAACACATCCCCACACACTGAAACACCGTCCCCACACACTGAAACCCCTTCCCCACACACTGAAACACCTTCTGCACACAGTGAAACCCTTCCCCACACACTGAAACCCCTTCCCCACACACTGAAACCCATTCCCCACACACTGAAACCCTTCCCCACACTCTGAAACCCCTTCCGCACACAATGAAACACCTACCCCACACACTGAAACCACTTCCCCACACACTGAAACCCCTTCTGCCCATACTGAAACACCTTCCCCACACACTGAAACCCCTTCACCTCACACTGAAACCCCGTCCGCACACAGGGAAATCCTTCCCCACACACAGAAACCCCTTCCACACACAGTGAAACACATCCCAACAAACTGAAACACCTTCCCCACACACTGAAACCCCTTCTGCCCACAATGAAACACCTTCCCCACACACTGAAACCCCTTGCCCACACACTGAAACACCTTCCACACACACTGAAACCCCTTCCGCACACACTGAAACACCTTCCCCACACACTGAAACCCCTTCCGCACACACTGAAACCCCTTCCCCACACACTGAAACCCCTTCCACACACACTGAAACACCTTCCCCACACACTGAAACCCCTTCCGCACACAGTGAAACCCTTCCTCACACACTGAAACTCCTTCCCCACACTCTGAAACACATCCCCACAAACTGAAACCCCTTGCCCACACTCTGAAACACATCCCCACACACTGAAACACCTTCCCACACACTGAAACCCCTTCCCCACACACTGAAACCCCTTCCGCACACCGTGAAACCCTTCCCCACACACTGAAACACCTTCCGCAAACAGTGAAACCCTTCCCCACACACTGAAACTCCTTCACCACACACTGAAACCCATTCCCCACATACTGAAACACATTCCCACACACTGAAAGCCCTTGCGAACACACTGAAACACATCCCCACACACTGAAACACATTCCCCACGCACTGAAACCCCTTCTCCACACACTGAAACCCCTACCGCACACAGAGATACCATTCCCCACACACTGAAACCCCTTCCCCACACACTGAAGCCCCTTCACCACACACTGAAACCCTTCCCCACACTCCGATATCCCTTCCGCACACCCTTAAACACCTTCCCCACACATTGAAACTCCTTCCCCACACACTGAAACCCCTTCCGCACAACCTGAAACACCTTCCACACACACTGAAACCCCTTCCCCACACACTGAAACACCTTCCCCACACACTGAAACCCCTTCCGCACACACTGAAACCCCTTCCCCACACACTGAAACCCCTTCCACACACACTGAAACACCTTCCCCACACACTGAAACCCCTTCCGCACACAGTGAAACCCTTCCTCACACACTGAAACTCCTTCCCCACACTCTGAAACACATCCCCACAAACTGAAACCCCTTGCCCACACTCTGAAACACATCCCCACACACTGAAACACCTTCCCCACACACTGAAACCCCTTCCCCACACACTGAAACCCCTTCCGCACACCGTGAAACCCTTCCCCACACACTGAAACACCTTCCGCAAACAGTGAAACCCTTCCCCACACACTGAAACTCCTTCCCCACACACTGAAACCCATTCCCCACATACTGAAACACATTCCCACACACTGAAAGCCCTTGCGAACACACTGAAACACATCCCCACACACTGAAACACATTCCCCACGCACTGAAACCCCTTCTCCACACACTGAAACCCCTACCGCACACAGAGAAACCATTCCCCACACACTGAAACCTCTTCCCCACACACTGAAACCCCTTCACCACACACTGAAACCCTTCCCCACACTCCGATATCCCTTCCGCACACCCTGAAACACCTTCCCCACACATTGAAACTCCTTCCCCACACACTGAAACCCCTTCCGCACATACTGAAACACCTTCCCCACACACTGAAACCCCTTCCGCACACAGTGAAACCCTTCCCCACACACAGAAACACCTTCCCCACACACTGAAACACATCCCCACACACTGAAACCTCTTCCCCACACACTGAAACACATCCCCACACACTGAAACCCCTTGCCCACACATTGAAACACCCTCCGCACATACTGAAACCCCTTCTGCACACACTGAAACACCTTCCCCACACACTGAAACCCCTTCCCCACACACTGAAAACCCTTCCCCACACACTGAAATCCCTTCCACACACACTGAAACACATTCCCCACACACGGAAGCCCCTTCCGCACACAGTGAAACCCTTCCCCTCACACTGAAACCCCTTCCCCACACACTGAAACACATCCCCACACACTGAAAACCCATCCGCAAACACTGAAATACATCCCCACACACTGACACACCTTCCCCACACACTGAAACCCCTTCCCCACACACTGAAACCCCTTCTGCACACAGTGAAACCCTTCCCCACACACTGAAACCCCTTCCCCACACAATGAAACCCCCTCCCCACACACTGAAACCCTTCCCCACACTCTGAAACCCCTTCCGCATACACTGAAACACCTTCCCCACACACTGAAACCCCTTCCTCACACACAGAAACCCCTACTGCACATACTGAAACACCTTCCCCACACACTGAAACCCCTTCCCCACACACTGAAACCCCTACCGCACACAGTGAGAACCCTTCCCCACACACTGAAACACCTTCCCCACACACTTAAACACATCCCCACACACTGAAATCCCTTCTTCACACAGTGAAAGTCATCTCCACACACTGAAACCCCTTCCCCACACACTGAAACACCTTCCCACACACTGAAACAGCTTCCGCACACACTGAAACCCCTTACCCACACACTGAAACCCCTTCTGCACATAATGAAAGACCTTCCCCACACACTGAAACCCCTCGCCCACACATTGAAACACCTTCCGCACACACTGAAACCCCTTCCGCACACACGGAAACACCTTCCCCACACACTGAAACACCTTCCGCTCACACTGGATCCCCTTCCCCACACACTGAAACTCCTTCCCCACACAATGAAACACATCCCCACACACTGAAACAACGTCCCCACACACTGAAACCCCTTCCCCACACACTGAAACACCTTCTGCACACAGTGAAACCCTTCCCCACACACTGAAACCCCTTCCCCACACACTGAAACCCATTCCCCACACACTGAAACCCTTCCCCACACTCTGAAACCCCTTCCGCACACAATGAAACACCTACCCCACACACTGAAACCACTTCCCCACACACTGAAACCCCTTCTGCCCATACTGAAACACCTTCCCCACACACTGAAACCCCTTCAACTCACACTGAAACCCCGTCCGCACACAGGGAAATCCTTCCCCACACACAGAAACCCCTTCCACACACAGTGAAACACATCCCAACAAACTGAAACCCCTTCCCCACACACTGAAACCCCTTCTGCCCACAATGAAACTCCTTCCCCACACACTGAAACCCCTTGCCCACACACTGAAACACCTTCCACACACACTGAAACCCCTTCCGCACACACTGAAACACCTTCCCCACACACTGAAACCCCTTCCGCACACACTGAAACCCCTTCCCCACACACTGAAACCCCTTCCACACACACTGAAACACCTTCCCCACACACTGAAACCCCTTCCGCACACAGTGAAACCCTTCCTCACACACTGAAACTCCTTCCCCACACTCTGAAACACATCCCCACAAACTGAAACCCCTTGCCCACACTCTGAAACACATCCCCACACACTGAAACACCTTCCCCACACACTGAAACCCCTTCCCCACACACTGAAACCCCTTCCGCACACCGTGAAACCCTTCCCCACACACTGAAACACCTTCCGCAAACAGTGAAACCCTTCCCCACACACTGAAACTCCTTCCCCACACACTGAAACCCATTCCCCACATACTGAAACACATTCCCACACACTGAAAGCCCTTGCGAACACACTGAAACACATCCCCACACACTGAAACACATTCCCCACGCACTGAAACCCCTTCTCCACACACTGAAACCCCTACCGCCCACAGAGAAACCATTCCCCACACACTGAAACCCCTTCCCCACACACTGAAACCCCTTCACCACACACTGAAACCCTTCCCCACACTCCGATATCCCTTCCGCACACCCTGAAACACCTTCCCCACACATTGAAACTCCTTCCCCACACACTGAAACCCCTTCCACACATACTGAAACACCTTCCCCACACACTGAAACCCCTTCCGCACACACTGAAACACCTTCCCCACACACTGAAACCCCTTCCGCACACACTGAAACCCCTTCCCCACACACTGAAACCCCTTCCACACACACTGAAACACCTTCCCCACACACTGAAACCCCTTCCGCACACAGTGAAACCCTTCCTCACACACTGAAACTCCTTCCCCACACTCTGAAACACATCCCCACAAACTGAAACCCCTTGCCCACACTCTGAAACACATCCCCACACACTGAAACACCTTCCCCACACACTGAAACCCCTTCCCCACACACTGAAACCCCTTCCGCACACCGTGAAACCCTTCCCCACACACTGAAACACCTTCCGCAAACAGTGAAACCCTTCCCCACACACTGAAACTCCTTCCCCACACACTGAAACCCATTCCCCACATACTGAAACACATTCCCACACACTGAAAGCCCTTGCGAACACACTGAAACACATCCCCACACACTGAAACACATTCCCCACGCACTGAAACCCCTTCTCCACACACTGAAACCCCTACCGCACACAGAGAAACCATTCCCCACACACTGAAACCCCTTCCCCACACACTGAAACCCCTTCACCACACACTGAAACCCTTCCCCACACTCCGATATCCCTTCCGCACACCCTGAAACACCTTCCCCACACATTGAAACTCCTTCCCCACACACTGAAACCCCTTCCGCACATAGTGAAACACCTTCCCCACACACTGAAACCCCTTCCGCACACAGTGAAACCCTTCCCCACACACAGAAACACCTTCCCCACACACTGAAACACATCTCTACACACTGAAACCTCTTCCCCACACACTGAAACACATCCCCACACACTGAAACCCCTTGCCCACACATTGAAACACCCTCCGCACATACTGAAACCCCTTCTGCACACACTGAAACACCTTCCCCACACACTGAAACCCCTTCCCCACACACTGAAAACCCTTCCCCACACACTGAAATCCCTTCCACACACACTGAAACACATTCCCCACACATGGAAACCCCTTCCGCACACAGTGAAACCCTTCCCCTCACACTGAAACCCCTTCCCCACACACTGAAACACATCCCCACACACTGAAAACCCATCCGCAAACACTGAAATACATCCCCACACACTGACACACCTTCCCCACACACTGAAACCCCTTCCCCACACACTGAAACCCCTTCTGCACACAGTGAAACCCTTCCCCACACACTGAAACCCCTTCCCCACACAATGAAACCCCCTCCCCACACACTGAAACCCTTCCCCACACTCTGAAACCCCTTCCGCTACACTGAAACACCTTCCCCACACACTGAAACCCCTTCCTCACACACAGAAACCCCTACTGCACATACTGAAACACCTTCCCCACACACTGAAACCCCTTCCCCACACACTGAAACCCCTACCGCACACAGTGAGAACCCTTCCCCACACACTGAAACACCTTCCCCACACACTTAAACACATCCCCACACACTGAAACCGCTTCCCCACACAGTGAAACACATCCCCACACACTGAAAACCCATCCGCACACACTGAAATACATCCCCACACACTGAAACCCCTTCCCCACACACTGAAACACCTTCCCCACACACTGAAACCCCTTCTGCACACAGTTAAACCCTTCTCCACACACTGAAACCCCTACCCCACACACTGAAACCCCTTCCCCACACACTGAAACCCTTCCCCACACTCTGAAACCCCTTCCGCATACACTGAAACACCTTCCCCACACACTAAAACCCCTTCCTCACACACTGAAACCCCTTCTGCACATACTGAAACACCTTCCCCACACACTGAAACCCCTTCCCCACACGCTGAAACACCTTCCGCACACAGTGAAACCCTTCCCCACACACTGAAACACCTTCCCCACACAGTGAAACTCGTCTCCACACACTGAAACCCCTACCCCACACACTGAAACACCTTCCCCACACACTGAAACACCTTCCCCACACACTTAAACACATCCCCACACACTGAAACCCCTTCCCCACACAGTGAAACTCGTCTCCACACACTGAAACCCCTTCCCCACACACTGAAACACCTTCCCCACACACTGAAACACATCCCCACACACTGAAACACCTTCCCCATAGATTGAAAAACATCCCCACACTCTGAAACCCCTTCCCCACACACTAAAACACATCCCCACACACTGAGACCCCTTCCCCACAAACTGAAACCCCTTCCCCACACACTGAAACAACTTCCCCACACACTGAAACCCCTTCCCCACACACTGAATCCCCTTCCACACATAATGAAACACCATCCCCACACACTGAAACCCCTTGCCCACACATTGAAACAGCTTCCGCACACACTGGAACCCCTCCCCCACACACTGAAACCCCTTCCGCACATAATGAAAGACCTTCCCCACACACTGAAACCCCTTGCCCACACATTGAAACACCTTCCGCACACACTGAAACACCTTCCCCACACGCTGAAACCCTTCCCCACACACTGAAACACATCCCAACACACTGAAACCCCTGCCCCACTCACTGAAACACATCCCCACAAACTGAAACCCCTTCCCCACACAATGAAACACATCCCCACACACTGAAACACCTTCCCCACACACTGAAACCCCTTCCCCACACACTGAAACCCCTTCTGCACACAGTGAAACCCTACCCAACACACTGAAACACCTTCCACACACACTGAAACCCCTTCCCCACACACTGAAACCCTTCCCCACACTCTGAAACCCCTTCCGCACAAACTGAAACACCTACCCCACACACTGAAACCCCTTACCCACACACTGAAACCCCTTCTGCACATACTGAAACACCTTCCCCACACACTGAAACCCCTTCACCTCACACTGAAACCCCGTCTGCACACAGGGAAAACCTTCCCCACACACTGAAACACCTTCCCCACTCAATTAAACACATCCCCACACACTGAAACCCCTTCCCCACACAGTGAAACTCGTCACCACACACTGAAACCCCTTCCCCACACACTGAAACACCTTCCCCACACACTGAAACACCTTCCCCACACACTTAAACACATCCCCACACACTGAAACCCCTTCCCCACACAGTGAAACTCGTCTCCACACACTGAAACCCCTTCCCCACACACTGAAACACCTTCCCCACACACTGAAACACATCCCCACACACTGAAACACCTTCCCCATAGATTGAAACACCCTCCGCACATACTGAAACCCCTTCTGCACACACTGAAACACCTTCCCCACACACTGAAACCCCTTCCCCACACACTGAAAACCCTTCCCCACACACTGAAATCCCTTCCACACACACTGAAACACATTCCCCACACACGGAAGCCCCTTCCGCACACAGTGAAACCCTTCCCCTCACACTGAAACCCCTTCCCCACATACTGAAACACATCCCCACACACTGAAAACCCATCCGCAAACACTGAAATACATCCCCACACACTGACACACCTTCCCCACACACTGAAACCCCTTCCCCACACACTGAAACCCCTTCTGCACACAGTGAAACCCTTCCCCACACACTGAAACCCCTTCCCCACACAATGAAACCCCCTCCCCCACACACTGAAACCCTTCCCCACACTCTGAAACCCCTTCCGCATACACTGAAACACCTTCCCCACACACTGAAACCCCTTCCTCACACACAGAAACCCCTACTGCACATACTGAAACACCTTCCCCACACACTGAAACCCCTTCCCCACACACTGAAACCCCTACCGCACACAGTGAGAACCCTTCCCCACACACTGAAACACCTTCCCCACACACTTAAACACATCCCCACACACTGAAATCCCTTCTTCACACAGTGAAAGTCATCTCCACACACTGAAACCCCTTCCCCACACACTGAAACACCTTCCCACACACTGAAACAGCTTCCGCACACACTGAAACCCCTTACCCACACACTGAAACCCCTTCTGCACATAATGAAAGACCTTCCCCACACACTGAAACCCCTCGCCCACACATTGAAACACCTTCCGCACACACTGAAACCCCTTCCGCACACACGGAAACACCTTCCCCACACACTGAAACACCTTCCGCTCACACTGGATCCCCTTCCCCACACACTGAAACTCCTTCCCCACACAATGAAACACATCCCCACACACTGAAACAACGTCCCCACACACTGAAACCCCTTCCCCACACACTGAAACACCTTCTGCACACAGTGAAACCCTTCCCCACACACTGAAACCCCTTCCCCACACACTGAAACCCATTCCCCACACACTGAAACCCTTCCCCACACTCTGAAACCCCTTCCGCACACAATGAAACACCTACCCCACACACTGAAACCACTTCCCCACACACTGAAACCCCTTCTGCCCATACTGAAACACCTTCCCCACACACTGAAACCCCTTCAACTCACACTGAAACCCCGTCCGCACACAGGGAAATCCTTCCCCACACACAGAAACCCCTTCCACACACAGTGAAACACATCCCAACAAACTGAAACCCCTTCCCCACACACTGAAACCCCTTCTGCCCACAATGAAACTCCTTCCCCACACACTGAAACCCCTTGCCCACACACTGAAACACCTTCCACACACACTGAAACCCCTTCCGCACACACTGAAACACCTTCCCCACACACTGAAACCCCTTCCGCACACACTGAAACCCCTTCCCCACACACTGAAACCCCTTCCACACACACTGAAACACCTTCCCCACACACTGAAACCCCTTCCGCACACAGTGAAACCCTTCCTCACACACTGAAACTCCTTCCCCACACTCTGAAACACATCCCCACAAACTGAAACCCCTTGCCCACACTCTGAAACACATCCCCACACACTGAAACACCTTCCCCACACACTGAAACCCCTTCCCCACACACTGAAACCCCTTCCGCACACCGTGAAACCCTTCCCCACACACTGAAACACCTTCCGCAAACAGTGAAACCCTTCCCCACACACTGAAACTCCTTCCCCACACACTGAAACCCATTCCCCACATACTGAAACACATTCCCACACACTGAAAGCCCTTGCGAACACACTGAAACACATCCCCACACACTGAAACACATTCCCCACGCACTGAAACCCCTTCTCCACACACTGAAACCCCTACCGCCCACAGAGAAACCATTCCCCACACACTGAAACCCCTTCCCCACACACTGAAACCCCTTCACCACACACTGAAACCCTTCCCCACACTCCGATATCCCTTCCGCACACCCTGAAACACCTTCCCCACACATTGAAACTCCTTCCCCACACACTGAAACCCCTTCCACACATACTGAAACACCTTCCCCACACACTGAAACCCCTTCCGCACACACTGAAACACCTTCCCCACACACTGAAACCACTTCCGCACACACTGAAACCCCTTCCCCACACACTGAAACCCCTTCCACACACACTGAAACACCTTCCCCACACACTGAAACCCCTTCCGCACACAGTGAAACCCTTCCTCACACACTGAAACTCCTTCCCCACACTCTGAAACACATCCCCACAAACTGAAACCCCTTGCCCACACTCTGAAACACATCCCCACACACTGAAACACCTTCCCCACACACTGAAACCCCTTCCCCACACACTGAAACCCCTTCCGCACACCGTGAAACCCTTCCCCACACACTGAAACACCTTCCGCAAACAGTGAAACCCTTCCCCACACACTGAAACTCCTTCCCCACACACTGAAACCCATTCCCCACATACTGAAACACATTCCCACACACTGAAAGCCCTTGCGAACACACTGAAACACATCCCCACACACTGAAACACATTCCCCACGCACTGAAACCCCTTCTCCACACACTGAAACCCCTACCGCACACAGAGAAACCATTCCCCACACACTGAAACCCCTTCCCACACACTGAAACCCCTTCACCACACACTGAAACCCTTCCCCACACTCCGATATCCCTTCCGCACACCCTGAAACACCTTCCCCACACATTGAAACTCCTTCCCCACACACTGAAACCCCTTCCGCACATAGTGAAACACCTTCCCCACACACTGAAACCCCTTCCGCACACAGTGAAACCCTTCCCCACACACAGAAACACCTTCCCCACACACTGAAACACATCTCTACACACTGAAACCTCTTCCCCACACACTGAAACACATCCCCACACACTGAAACCCCTTGCCCACACATTGAAACACCCTCCGCACATACTGAAACCCCTTCTGCACACACTGAAACACCTTCCCCACACACTGAAACCCCTTCCCCACACACTGAAAACCCTTCCCCACACACTGAAATCCCTTCCACACACACTGAAACACATTCCCCACACATGGAAACCCCTTCCGCACACAGTGAAACCCTTCCCCTCACACTGAAACCCCTTCCCCACACACTGAAACACATCCCCACACACTGAAAACCCATCCGCAAACACTGAAATACATCCCCACACACTGACACACCTTCCCCACACACTGAAACCCCTTCCCCACACACTGAAACCCCTTCTGCACACAGTGAAACCCTTCCCCACACACTGAAACCCCTTCCCCACACAATGAAACCCCCTCCCCACACACTGAAACCCTTCCCCACACTCTGAAACCCCTTCCGCTACACTGAAACACCTTCCCCACACACTGAAACCCCTTCCTCACACACAGAAACCCCTACTGCACATACTGAAACACCTTCCCCACACACTGAAACCCCTTCCCCACACACTGAAACCCCTACCGCACACAGTGAGAACCCTTCCCCACACACTGAAACACCTTCCCCACACACTTAAACACATCCCCACACACTGAAACCGCTTCCCCACACAGTGAAACACATCCCCACACACTGAAAACCCATCCGCACACACTGAAATACATCCCCACACACTGAAACCCCTTCCCCACACACTGAAACACCTTCCCCACACACTGAAACCCTTCTGCACACAGTTAAACCCTTCTCCACACACTGAAACCCCTACCCCACACACTGAAACCCCTTCCCCACACACTGAAACCCTTCCCCACACTCTGAAACCCTTCCGCATACACTGAAACACCTTCCCCACACACTAAAACCCCTTCCTCACACACTGAAACCCCTTCTGCACATACTGAAACACCTTCCCCACACACTGAAACCCCTTCCCACACGCTGAAACACCTTCCGCACACAGTGAAACCCTTCCCCACACACTGAAACACCTTCCCCACACAGTGAAACTCGTCTCCACACACTGAAACCCCTACCCCACACACTGAAACACCTTCCCCACACACTGAAACACCTTCCCCACACACTTAAACACATCCCCACACACTGAAACCCCTTCCCCACACAGA